>NW_024068731.1:0-98787 GCF_009389715.1 Phoenix dactylifera
GGAGGTGCTGAAGAGGTTCAGCATGGAAAACTCCAAGAAGGGTCTCTTACCCCTAAGACATGGAATTCATCTCTCCAAGAAGATGTGCCCCAACACATCTGAAGAGATTCAACACATGAGCAAGATTCCCTATGCATCGGCAATAGGAAGCCTCATGTATGCCATGCTGTGTGCACAACCTGATATAGCTCTTGCTGTGAGTGTCACAAGCAGATATCAGTCGGATCCAGGCAAGAAGCACTGGATAGCTGTGAAGAACAGTCTTAAGTACTTGAGAAGAACTAAGGACATGTTCTTGGTCTTTGGGAGAAGATCAGAGTTGAAGGTAGAAAGATGCACACATATTGATGATGGAAAGTCTACATCAGAATATGTGCAATTGTGGTTCAGTAAATTGGAAGAGTTCCAAACAACCGATCATTATAGATTCTACCTTAGAAGCTGAATGTTAAGCCGTATCTAAGGGTGCAGTGGAAACCTTCTGATTAAAAGTTAATTGCAGAATTAGGTGTAATGTCATTAGATGCCATAACACTTTACTGCGATAACATTGGCACCATAGCACTAGCTATGGAGCCATGGTCTCATCAGAAGTCCAAGCACATAGAGCGGCGCTTCCATTTCATACGCGACTATGATGTAGAGGTGTAGAGAGTAGACTCCGCGGATAACGTGGCAGACCCGTTCACTAAGCAGCTGAGTCAGCAAAAGACTGAAGCCCACCTTGAGAAGATGGGCCTAAGATATATGACCAATTGGCTTTAGTGCAAGTGGGAGATTGTTAGATGTATGCCCTAGAAGCCAATTTGGCTGACACATTGTTGATTCTAGGGACATAATTTTGTACTTGACTGTTTATTATTGAATAAATAAAAGGCATCTTTTCATTCATATTATTTATGTGTCTATGAATCGTCCAAGGAATTAATAAGATGATGATACATATTCTCAAGAGTTGAGAATTTGAGCCATGTATCATTGGTGATTAATTTCTAAATGCTCCTGATCAATGGATCATCACGAGGACGGTGATCGATCCGATCAGTGCACAGATCACTTTCCTTCTTGATGGACGAGACTTGAGTCCACAGTGTAGGGACACTGAAGTGATAGTGCAGGTGCTTGTTAGAGAACAAGGGTACTGAGCGTGACCAAGACAAGAAGTCACTTGGATGTCTATCCACTCGTCAGTGACTTGCTTGATGTTGCAGTAGTGTGACTGGTCTTTTGACCTGCGGTGCTTCGGCTACTCACAGTGAGGTTATTGTAGTTTGACTGCACACATACATGGTCTCTAGCCATATGGGTCCATGCAGTGTAGATTGGCTGCAGTAAGTTCACTGTAGGAGTAGGGTATGCACCTATAAGGAATCTATCGACCTTGATAGAAGAGGAGTGATCCTATGTAATTTGTTAGACTGAGTTCTAAGACCTTGGCCAGGGCAGTAATATAAAGTGGAGAAAGAGTTTTCCACTATCGAACTCGAGTCGAATAAATCTTGACATATGACAGACGATGGGGTTTGACGAGTTGTCCATGACCTCCGTCCTGTAGGGATCCACGATAGTAGGACTGTATCACACGTTAACTGCACCTAGAGGTTCATCATTCCATTCTGCTGGGTAGCCACTACATGCTGCTAGGTGTCACTGGTGGATGGTGGGACTCATAGGGATTATCTTGATGATCGATAAACCCTAATGAGTTGAGTTGGAATCGTTCCAACCCATTGAAAGGAGTTTTCAATGATATTGAGATAGAGATCACAATATATCTCACTACCAGTCAGAATAGAACCTATGGGGTCACACACACTAGAAGTATTGACCGATCCGATGGTTGAAATCGTGATTAGGAATCACAAGTAATCAATTTGATTGATAAGAAGTTGAAGAAAGAAACAAAGGGAATTAATTAATTGGACTTGAAACAAGAGTCCTACTTCGGGTAGGATTCCTAGAGTCCTAATTGGATTAGGACTGGGAATCCTAGTTGGAGTAGGACTGGGATTCCTACTTGGAATAGGATTCCTACAATCCTAATGAGATTAGGAATTTTGAATTAAAATTGGATTCCTACTTGGAGTAGGATTCCTAGAAATCCTAATTGGATTAGGACTTCGGATTCAAATAGAGTCCTAATTGGATTAGGACTAAAATTAAATACATCCTAATTGGATTAGGATTCCTTAAGTCTAAATTAATTATTAATCTAATGAATCAACATGACTCCTAATTGGATTAGGATTGAAGAGTTCAATTGAGTCATGGTTCATTCAAGTCCTAATTGGATTAGGACTAGCATAGATTGAACCCAAAATTGGCTAATCCTAATTAGATTAGGATTAAACCATGAGAGAGGCACCTAATCCTCTTTGGAAGAGGATTAGGCTAACCAAGTAAGAGGGGCATCAGCCCCTCTCCAGTTGGTTAGGGCGACAAGAAGAGAGAAGGGGCCGGCGCTCCAAAGAAAGAAGGTTGTCAAGGGCTCCTAACTTTTAGGAGCCCTTGATGCTTATAAAAAGGGACCTAGGGCTGGCGCCCTAGGTGTGTGCTCTCTTCCCCCTCTTGCTGCCGCCACCAGCCCCTCTCCTCTCTTAGTTCAGCCGCAAGCAAGGGAAAAGGATCTCCAAGTGTTGGCGGCCTCCTCCCCTTCCCTTCCTTCATCCAACGCAAGGAACAAAAGAAGGCTGCGTGGGGTTCTTTCTTCTTCCTCATCTTCATCCTTCTTCTTCCTCCTCTCAAGCACAATCAAGGGTTGATTGAAAGAGAGGAGATCAGCCATCAAAAGAAGTCTTTGCAAGGGAGCTAGCACCCCGGGAAGACAAGAAAGATTTGATCGGTCCTCTACTTCGTGTGGATACCCGTAGAAGCCGGACGTTTGAACGGCTTCAAGCGAACCCTCTTCCAAAAACCACGAATTCAGATTTGCGGTGATCATCTACCCGCGCAAGGTGAAGATTTGATCTTCCTAATAGTTTTAAAAGTTTTTAATTCTTGCCTAATTACGAAAGGTCTCGAAACAACGTTCATGCGATGAACGTCGAACCCGTGCATGCCGATTCCGCTGCCATCTGATTTTTATTTTGAAATATCAGCGGCATGGGCGGGTTCCCAACATACCCAACAATAGCAAACACCAAGCACTACGCCGATGCATCTAAGTTTGAAAGAAAATTTGGAATTGGCTTTAATTTAGCATTTTCCCCTTGTAATGATTGTAATATATCAAGTTGTGTTTGGTTCAAATTATTGAATTAGTCTCATTCACCTATGCATAATTTGGTCATGTACCTAGTCAAGTTGTTTGTTGTCGGTTTGCTTAAGGTCATGCACCTCTTGTCTAATCAATAGGTATACTAGAGACACGATATAATATCAATATATAAAAATCAATCCAACTAGCAATATGATTTCATTGCATAAGAGATAAATTTTCCTCAATGTTCATCTTAATCCTCAATGTTCATCTTAATCTCGAAATCACAACTAAAAAATATAATATGATATCAAAATGCATCAAATTACCATTGCTGGTTGGGTACCAATTCACTCAAAAAGAGCAAATTGAGTATCAAAAACCCCAAGACAATTCAAGAAAACCAACACCTAGATAATTACTAACTAGGCCCCATGCCAAACAAGGATAGCTATAAGATAGTATCAAACAACTTGTTACTTCTAAGTTCTCGAAGATGGAGAATGAAAGTAACCTAAATCATGTGGATTGTGTCGCCTTTTGAGGGGCATGAGACTTCCTTGAGAGAAATTAGATGGAGACATGGAGTTAGTGATTGTGAATGGTAGGGAAGTTGTCTTTTAAGTCCAAAAAATTTGTAGTTAGATATCAATCCTTCAGAAAAGATAATTTTTGTTTAAGCCTTCTTAATGAATGGTTAAGCCTTCTTAATGAGAATCGGTTCGAATAGAAAAGATTTTTGTACAATTATTTAATTCAAATTCCTAAATACAAGATGGTAGTACAATTGACTAGCATGTAGTTCTTGTATCTTTTATCTTGAACTTGAGAGTTTCAAGCCTCTTTTTATCTTTATTTTCTGGTAGTTTACCTTTATTTACCTTTTTTTTTTTTGATTTGTTAAATATCCTAAACACTTATATGTATGAAGAAAGAAATATAGAATTATCAAATAATCAATCATATTTTAAATTACTCAACAATTTTTATTGTTATATTTTTAAATATAGAGAAAGAAATTACGAGTAACATGTTTCAAACAAATTATTTAAGAAAAAATAATTTTGCTTGAATTAAAGTCTTAAGACCATACTTGCGATATGTGATTAAAAATACGTGTTTAAAGTATCGTCCCCAAACTCCCACCGCAGAAACACGAGACCATCAAAAGATTGGGTTTTGACTTGCTGTTTCCTTACGATTTCTGGAATGGAGAGATCGATAAATTCGGCCGCTTGACGGAGGGTTCAAGCCACCGAGGTCTTGTCGCCAGTTAAGTTTGAGATTCTTTGCTGGAGAGCCGGCAAACCGGCGGTATCCAGCAACTATGCATGGAGCTCTCCTTATTGCGTTCAGAGAGGCTGCTTACAGAGTGAGGGCGGCTTGGAGGAGGTCCATGGTGCCAGTGATGTAGAGATCAGATGCTAAAGAGGAAGTTTTATATTTGGATGACCTGTTCTGAACTCCTGATCTCTGTTTTGGGAGCTCTTCGATTCTTTATGGCCCATTTTCTTGGGGCCCTGACTCTACTTCATCGGTGCGCGTAGGGATTGGTGAGAGAAAGTGAGGTTCTGGTTCTCTTTTCCTCTATGGATTGATTTCAAGGAGGCATGTGTTGGAATTGGCTGAGATCGATGATGATCAGAAGAGATTGAGTGTGCTGTATCCTAGCTCTGGCACCAAATTAGATGGGAGGAGTGGTTTGAGCAGTCTTGGAGATAGTCTTATAGCATTTATAAGAGGTTTCAGAAGCGGTAATTCGAAGATAGGAATTGTAAATGGGATGCTTCATGCCTAGAGATTTCTTCTATCAAGCCAGTGCATTCACATCCTACAGTTAATCTGGACTTGGCAGGAAAAAGTTGTCAGTTCATGTCATTTCTCATGGAGGCATAAGAGAAGATCATAATTTGTATTCAGCAAAAGAGCATGGAGACATCATTTGGAAGGATCACGAAGATGCTGCTATCAGTTCTTTCTTTCTTTGAATCAGGTACTTCCAGCAAACCCTGGCATAATCACCTTTAACAATTACATTTCTCTGATTGATAATTACATTTCTCTGATTGAGCAGGACCAAGTTATTTGCTTTGGTGTCTGTGACATTTTTGCCCAGAATTTATGTAGACCTAATCGACTGCTAAACCTGAGGATTTTTAAGGATAGAACAATCACCTGGGTGGGTCACATTATTTGTCATTTTGGTTATATAAATTTTGTATGATAATAATTAATAGGTATGCTAGGCCCTGGCTCTAGCTAACAGATTGTCATTCGGATACAAAAAAATTTAATTGGAATAGTCGATCATTTTTCATTTATACGTTGTTTGTTTTTGAGATTTTGCATGCATTTCTTTGCCTTGCATGCATAATTAACTTTGCTTTCATTTTTTATTTTTGTATTTATTTTGAATTGTATTGACTAAAGGCCTCTATCTAGAAAATCTTAATGCCCTTTCAACTTCAGGCGACAGGACAGGAAAGAATATCAGAAATTTCATAGTATATGTCATAGCATGGGATCGAGAAATAACTCATTTTAGCAAGAGAATCAAAATCCTGAATAATAAAGCATAAAGGTAATAACATGACAAAACCAAAGGCGGTGGTTTGGGTACAGGCCTACTCTGTCTGGGTTCTTGTCAAAGTTAAACCATGTACATCCTGAATGTTTGGGCTTTCTGATATTGTGGCTGTATATGAGCTGCAAAAGTGACCAAAGGTTGCAGCTGCAAAGGGGCTTCCACTTGTAAAAAGTTGGGTTTTAGGCCCCTTTCAGATTTAGTAGAAAGTCAATATGAATATTGAAAAAGTACCCCATTCAAGGATTCTTGTCGTGAAATGACAAGGCCATGCTAAACTTGGTGATCATGACAAAGCATCCATTTTCTTAAATTGTTTTGTGGAAAGCAAATGGGTAAAAATAAGAATGTGTTACTTGAAACAAGGACTCTCACTTTTATCAGGAGGATATAAGAAAAGACCAACTAGGAACTCATCAGAAAAAGGTTGGTGACAATCAGTCACAACAAGGGTGATATTACAATGCAAGTTTATCATAAAGCTCAAAGTCTTAGAAAGTATAAATGTTTATTCCCCTCAAGTTTCTTGTTAAACCAAATGCATGATATTGTTCTTCTTCGTCTGCCCATCTTTATTAGGATTTAGGAAATGAACAACTCCAAGTAATGATCTTCTTAACATGCCCAATCCCTGGAAAAAAAATAGTGCATCAGTTTTGACAGTGCTGCTCAATGTTCCAGGTGTGAGCATCGTACTTGCAATAAGGATGAGTAGTTGTCTCCTCACCATATTGAAATGACCCTTTTTTACATTCATTTCCTTCTAACTGACTTACTGTTAAGGTTTGACTTTGCCTTTGTATGAAAGCGTGGAATTGGAAGAAACTAGTGGATTTTGAAACTAGGCAATGGATAGATTAAAATTTGGACATCACCAAATTCTCATGTCCAAACTTTGACCTTGACCCCTTAAGAATGGCTGAAAGTACACCTCAGCAGGTTACTTACAAGATGACAGAAACAAGTGCTAGAATAAGCCGAAAGCATGGTTAAAGACTTTGTTCTATTTAAACTTTAATATCAGTGGGTTATGACAACCATGATTTCATTAGGGGTGTAAAACAGGTAAGGGTGGATATCACTTGGATCTTGCAAGTTTCATATACAAACCTGATAAGTTAATCAGGTTTGAACTTGAGCTGCTTATTGGTTGCAACATGTGTTCGCGTTTGTCATCAGATATTAAACAGCTCTATAGTATTCTTCTTCAATTCTTTTTATTTATAATGTTCTCCAATATATTTACTTTTCATTATAATTTAGAAAACAACATTATAACAGTGGAGCTATGAAATAATGAGTATAATGTTCATATTTGTAAAATGATTTCATTTTTGATGACCTCAATCTATCCTCACCTAATAAATTTTGTTTGGGTTTGTTATCAGACATCAAACAGCCTATGTTACATTCTTCAGTTCTTTTTACTGATGATTTTTTCTCCAACATTCTTACTTTCATTATAAACCCACGTTATAATAGTGGAGAAGTGAAAATATGAGTAGAATGTTCTTTTTTGTAATATCATTTGCATTTTGATTACTTCAAGTAATTCTTACCTAAGTTGTTGCATTCTTGTTGGTTACCAGATATCAAACAGCTCTATAACATATTTCTTCAATTCTTTGTATTGTTAATTTTGTCCAAGACATTTACTTTCATTTAAAACAACATTATAATATTGGGGAAGTGAAATGATGAGTAGAATGCTCATATTTGTAATAACGTTTGCATTTTTATGCCTTCAGGTAATTCTCACTAATAAAAATGGCAACCATGGTAATGAGGAAAAATCGTAATAAATTGCAACTTAGCATATGGTCCTGCTTTGCTTCCATAGTCTACATTTATCCCAACTTAGTAATGAGGAAAAATGGTAATAAATTGCAAGTATCAACAAACACATCCAATCTTGGTCCACAGACTAGTTCATCTTGAGACTGGTTGGAGTAATGTCAAGCTTAAACTAGAGCCTCACTGCATGGAAAAGGGTTGGCATTTTATGTTTGGTCAATCTTTCAGGATTATTGCAGATTTAGCATGGTATGCCAATTGGAGGAAAAACCTATTCAAGAGCCAGGATTTTCCATTTAATTGTGAAAATTACAACATTGAATTTGATGATTATAATGGAAGTTTCCTTTTTCCTGAAGTAGCATGATACCTTATACATAAAACTGAACAAAATATAGAAATAATAGGTTTTATGTCGCAGAGACATAAGATGTTGAAAGTTTCTGAGAAGGAAACCAGAGTGGTGAAAAAGAAAGTGCTGAAGAAAGACCCACAAGCAAGAGATCTCCAAGGTTGTTAAGTGTATCAATTATCCCCGACATGCCCTTTTAAAGAAGAGCTTGAATTATAAATTATTAATGAATGGAACCTTTCATTCTTAGCATACTTGGTCCACCAATCAAAAAAATATGCAACATAGTAGCAAAAGTACATTGTTAAATTTCTCACCTGTAGACATGTTTATCCACTAAACTGTTGCTTCCTTTAACCACCTTATACATGATATGAGAGTCCACTGTCCTATTTCCTTATCCATCACACTTATAAAAATCAGTCATCACAAAGCATTTCCCTGCCCTTGTGATTAAAATCACCCACCTTGGCACAGATCAAGAAGCAGGCGAACTATATGTAATCTTTTCCAAGAAAAAAAGTGCCTTCTACATGCTATAATCTCATACTAACATAATTCTTCCTGTGCCCTTAATGATCTCTCACCAAATACCTGACATCTTATAACAAACTTTGGCATCCTGCCATCCTGCATTTCTCCATAATTCACTCATGATCACAAACATCCTTTCTTGCTGTATTATTTATATCACTTCTTTTTTACCCTTACATTTCCAGCTTGTCCTTTTTCGTCCAAAGTTTCTTTAAGGAAAGTCACACCAGATGCATGTTTTTCTTAGGTTGCAACCTTCATATATAATCTTTAGCATTGTTGAGGATTGCTTATAGCTCCTTCCCTTCTATACAATTTTAATTTATTTTTTAAAATGTTAGCCATGCTGACTAGGACCTCATCCAAACTCGTATAAATTAGGCAGAGGTGTGGTTTTGCTGATTTTGTCAAATGCATGTTGGTTTGTGTTGGCCATATTTCTAACCCAACTAAAATTTGACCTTCCAATCCTATTTTAAATTGAACCCTTTATTCAATAGCCATACATTGATGGCTTGGCCTTGGTTGTTGGAAAAAGGAGTACTATTGATGTTCATCTCACTAATATGCAACTCCTCCAATTAGAGGCTGTTCATATTCTAACTCTTTGTTGTAGAATCACCCTCAAGGGGAAAAGAATTCAATCCAATTTTTGAATCGCAAGTTTTAGTGTGAGTTGCTCTTCTTTTTTGAGCTAAAATCGCCTCATTTGTTGTACATAACAAGCAGGGATGTTTTAATTTGAACATGATATTAGGAGTCCATACATATAAATGTTGGAACCACTAAAGTTTAAGGGGTTCACATCATTTTTTTCTGCGATTCAATTTTTTTATGAGTTTTTGCAAGGCCTTAAGATAGATTAAACCTGTCTATACCAAGAATAGAGTTTTTTACTTTCCAAGTAATTCTTGATGTTTTGAAGAAAATTGTCAAGTGGAAGGATATTAATGTTCTTTTCTTCATGCTAATTTACTGTGCCACACTAAATTCTCTTACGATGTTTCGAGCTATTATTTGCTTGCATCTATCTAATCTTTTCTAGGTAGACAATGTGAAATATATTGATGTAGGCTT
The DNA here is from genome assembly GCF_009389715.1 of Phoenix dactylifera. Classification (NCBI taxonomy): domain Eukaryota; kingdom Viridiplantae; phylum Streptophyta; class Magnoliopsida; order Arecales; family Arecaceae; genus Phoenix; species Phoenix dactylifera. Next base: position 9,541 of record NW_024068731.1, read on the forward strand.
AATTTAATTATGTAAAAGAAAAACCTATATTATGCTTTACTTTTCAAAGATGTGTATCTTAAGGGAGGTTGGGCCTTTGATAAGAAAGATTGGTGAAGGTGGCTCTATTAAGCCACACACATAAATTTAAGATGATTCTTGGTGGTTATCAACGAAAACCTTTAGGCATTTACGCCGCTGCAAGAAGAGTAATAACATTTATTAATTTGTTGTGTTAGCAACGATCAATTTGACGTTGAAAAAGACATGAGCTTCAAATGTTTGAATTATCCAAAATAACTGAGTTCTTAAAAACGAGTGCAAAAGGCAAGAAAAGAAAAGGAAAGAAAAGGGTGGTGTGAAGGTCTATCAAGCATATGTTGAGAGAATGCAGGAGATTTATGTTAAATAAATAGATTTGAGTTATTTTGTGGCTAAATTTTGAAATCAAAAGGTTTAATGCTAAATACTCAAATTTGAATTCTGAAAAAAGAAACAAAGCAAGGAGACCAAGGAGAAAATAAAAGTGCAAGATATGACCATGATCAGAAAGAAGGATAAGAATAAAGAGGAAACATAATAGAAAAAAGCCTTAGAGGGAAAAGATAATCTTTTGTCCATTGACATTGGTATATAAAGAGCAGATGTAGAGAGAGAGAGATTTAACATAGTTTTGGAGTTTTGGGTGAAAGTTCAAACCATGTGATTTGCAAATCCTCATGTATAACCATTACATGATTTGTTGGTCTATAAATTCTTGTTTATAAAAGTAATAGTATTTTTTAAAAAGTTTTTATGATTCATGGAGTTGATGCTTATAGTTTTAGAATGTTTATTGGTTGCGCTCATAGGGTTCTACACATATTCTATTATGGAGTTGCCACTTGGGTTTAGTTTGTAAACAGGGTAAAAATCCTAAGAAACCATGCCACTAATCTTTTTAACAATAATTGCATTGCAATCCAAGATGAGGAGGATTAAAGGAGCATCACCAATCACCCCAATAAGAAGGCTTCTAACTATAATATTAGGCCTAAAATAAGAGATGGAAATAAAAGAAAAGAAGAGAGGAGAGAGGAAGGTTAGAAAACCGATGTGGTGTTTCACAGCCATTGCTTTCTTCATTGTCCACTTTCTCCACCTAATATCCATGATAATGGGTCCACACAAGATAGATCTCCAATCCAAGGGTTAAGAAACCGATGTAGTGTTTCCCGGCCATTGCTTTCTTCATTGTTCACTTTCTCCACCTAATACCCTTGATAACAGGTCCATAAAAGATAGAGCTCCAAACCAAGGGTAAAGTATGGGTCTTCCTTCCTTAAGCTTGATTTAGATGGGTGAAATAGCATAGAGTGTGGGAGATTAGGGATGATTTGGTGGCTTCCATTTCCAGATGAAAGTGGGAGGCAGGTGTCTTAGGGTTAGAAGAGAGTAGTAGGGTCCTAGAGTATGAAAGAAAAGGTGGTAGAGTCTTCCTTTCTCATTTTCTACCTTATTTTCTCTACCCTTGGATAGAAGAAGAGTAGGGAGTTGGATAGTTAAACCAACTCCTTCTTGGGGCTTCTATGTATTGGAGGCTTAGGATTGAAAATTGAGGTGCCAAGAGGTGAATGAGTATTTTGGGTTGCTGTGGACTCGTACAAAGGGTTGGATGAGATTAATTTTCAAAAGCTTCCTTATATTTAATTGTGGAGATATAGGGGTTATAGGTAAACTTCAAGGATGATGAAGGATGTTAGGAGGAAAGGCTAATGAGGACATGATGGGCATTGATGCAGTGGAAAAAGAAGACAAAAAGAGAGTGCTTAAAAAAGAGAGGCAACTTTGTTGATGAAAAGAGATGGCAGAATAGAAAATAAGAATTGGGGACACATTCACTCAAAAGAGAGGATCACTCTGATCTTATACAAGCTTCAGGTCTCTGTAGTCCTCTTAACCATGATTGAGCCTCCCTTTCTCTTACCGTACAAGGATGTTTAGTTAATGGAGTCAGGATAACCCATCACTTTTTCTTCAGGAGAAAAGTTTATTTTAAAATAAATTATTGACAAGCCACCATCTGACCATTAATTATTTCCTTCAATAATTGCCTTCACGCTAACTAGTTATCTCGGAACTTAAAGGCTCAACATCATTCACTTTAAGACCCTCTTTCTTGATGACATTTAATTGCATCTAAGTATCGTCATTATGTCTTCTTTTTCCATTCATAGAATAAAATTCCAGCTATAGTTTACTAGGATGGATGATCATGATGCATGATAATATTGATGTCATATACACCGTGTGCATACCATCTGCAGATCATAGTTTGCCTCCATCAACACGGGATTTGGAAAGGAGTGAAGGACAAGGAAACATGAGAGGTATGAGAGCCTTAATGACTCACAAAATACAAAACACTAATTTAACCCAATGCATGTTGTTCAGTTGTGAGGGTTGATGAGGAAAATATGAGAACCTCTTTCATTTGTCCTGTAATGTCGTGCATTATGTTATGCAGCCTTTGAGCACAAATGTCATAATATAATGGTGAGGTATCACGAGACAGAATCTAGATAGTTTTGCTTATTTAGAATCTAGGATCTGGCTGCAGAATGTAGTTATGGAGGCTAGAATCTAAATATTGGGTTCAAAGTGCTGGATGGTTGCATGTACAACCAAGTGGCTGTGTAGATGGGTGTTGTTTGGATGAAATACTAATGGTTGTGAGATTAGAAATAGGAGATGGGTTTGTATATGAAGCCTCTGCACAGTCTTTAACTGCTTGGTAAATTTTAACTAGTTTTGTAGATAAAGAATTTTATATGATAGAGAGGTGCATGCACCTATGGTGTGGATAACAGCAGGAAGATGTTAAGAGCACCATTCGTGGCAGCAAAATTGTCCACAGAGAGAGGGAGCACTGCTTGCAATAGCATATCTGTCCCTAGACCGGCTCATTTATGATAATCGTAGAGTAAATTGTCAAAATTGGTTATAAGCAGACCCCAAATGAATGAGACATGGGCTCGATTTTGCCTTTTATTGTAACAGATGAGCTTAATGTGTTTTACTACTTTATTTACTGGGTATATTTCTTACAAGTCTTCATGGAATCTCGATATGCTTTGCATATCCAAATGCATGAAAAACTGTATAGTGACCTTACTAGAGTATCTTCAAACCAAATAGCAAGGGAAAGACTGTAGCTCTACTCTAGGCTGAGGTATGCTTGTATTATGTTACCATTTAGTAATTGAGCCTTGAATACTCTAGGATTGGATGAACAGAAATCGGAATCACAAGAGACTTTCTTGAGGCTAGCATTCAATCTCTGTGGGCAGCAAATTTGCTGCACTCTATCTGCTTTTGTTAGTTTTCTGTCGCATGAAAATAACTTGATCAGATGTTCTTCTTTTTTTGGTAAAAATTATCTTGCTCTGATGAGCACGAAAAAACAATGAGCTTGTAGTTGTGGTACAGAATAGGCCACTCCTAGAATTGAATATTATGTCTCAATCTATTTTCCTTCAGATTTTGGAACTTTCAGTTACAGATTCTTGATGTTCAAATTTTAGCAGCATCAGCATTGCATAGGATCAAGGTCAGCAACCTCATATTTTACATCAGTGACATCCGTATGAACTAACAATTGAATTTTGCTTCTGTTATATATAGTCAGCATCTGGAAGTACCTGTGATCTATGGAACTGATGAACAAGAATATCTTCAGGGGGTGCTGTAACAAAAATACAATGACATGGATAGGGTAAGGCATGGCATTTCAAATTAGTAACCTGTAAATAGCTTGGAGCAGAGGAAGTTGAATTCACATTTAGTTTTCGATACTTGTGTTGATGTTTACTTGTGAGCGAACTGATTGGTCTTTTGACCCACGAAAACTTAGTATTAACTCTAATATTGGAATTATGGTGCAACATGATTGCAAATTTTGTGAAAGTTGCAAGAATGTCCCAGCTTACAACTTACTGCTTCATTTGACCTTGGTTGTAACTGCAAGTGATGTGAAGTTGCTCTAGCATACTATTAGAGGATGGATTCCTATTGGCTGATGAGATTTCTGAACAGTTGGACCAACCTCAGGACCGTATTTTTATTTACTATAAGAAGTCTGAGTGTTGACAGACAAAAGCCCAACTGTAACAAGCTGTTGCAACAAACAAATTCACTGAACTTGTATATATTGGATCCTGAGTCTTGTCTAGTTTCTCTCATGATATCAGGTTCTCATAATTCTATTTTATCATAAATTAATAACTCAACATCTGTGATACCCCAGTGTGACGGCCAGCCTGCTACTTGTCACTGGTACAAGGAATGATAATTGAGACATTGCATTAGTTGTGGGTGGGGTGATTGATTGTTCAATTTGGGCATATGTGATAATATCCCAGGAATCCCTAGATATGTTTAATGGTCTATAAGGAGGAGGGTAAGAACCTAAGAAATATGGATGAGTTGTACGACAAACATCAAAGTTTGTCGTATAAAGAAACGAGACAAGCGAAGCTTAGCTGGAAATTTAGAGGTCAAAAACTAGGCTGGTTGAGTTTAATGTCAAGCTGAACTTGAGCTTCAACTTAGTTTTGCAATCATAAGTTCACCCCTTAACATGAGGCTTGAGCTCAGCTGCTTGTCTAATTGAACGAGCTAAAATAAGTCAGTTATTGAGCTGAGCTCCAGTGTTCTTGAGAACTTTGGTTCATGCGGCGCTGAATGAAGTTTGGAATATTTAGAGAAGGCAATTATGGTCATATAAGATGGACTTATCCAGAGACCTGCAAAAATTGTGGAAGAAAAGCCTGTCTGTTCTGGTTATGTTTAAACTTATGCATACAAAGATTGGTCCTCCAATAATGCCTCATTATTGGATAAAATTTTAAAGAAACAATGTTTAATGCCGAAAATTTGCATTTACTCTTGCATCACAAAAAGAAACCAGGGCCAAATTGAAATGGAATCCTCCAATAGGCTCTTTACCTTAGTGTCTAAATTTAGAGAAGTATAATATATGTGCGCATTACTTAAATGTACCTGGGATGGAGCTCAAATGGGGGTTTTCTCGGTGTACTGCTGAAAAGCAGGCATTTCAGTCCTCAAGAACAGCTTAATACCTGTGACAAAAGCCCTTGTTCTCTAAGCTGTATTTGTTATCTGTCATCTGCTTGTCTCTTCTTAGATCCCTCAGCTGGCAATCTCTCTATCCAGTGATTCTCCAGTTAATATTCTATGTTCCTCCTTTGCTTGGGATATCTCAACCTTCTTCATGAGGCGCTAATTTTTTTGAAAGATGTTATGAAACACACACAAGACTGTACACATGTAATGAAATAATATTTAGTTCACAATCTGCGTTATTTTTGTGCTTTCTAGAGTCGAACCTTTCACTCTAAAGATAGATATAACAATGAATTTCATCCAGCAGCTGGAGATCCATATCGCGTACTCTTTCTTAATTTGTTAGGCCAGCAAATAGTTGTGCAATCTAATTCAACTTTGTGTGTAGATTTCAGGTTGTACTGGAACAGGTCGTGTACAAAGTGATAAACTTGATGAATATTTATTTACCCAGGTCCTAGAAAACTAGGTTTGAATTATGAGTCTTCTTTCTAGTGATTGAGCTAGTTGTGTTCATGCGAGATTAGTGTGAAAAAAAACTCCACACAAAGCTCTGAAAATATAGAGCCACACCCTCTTTATCCTTATATTTCATTGCTATCGCAATACAAGGAATCCTTACTGCTGATATGTGAGCCTTTAATGTCCTTGCCAGAAACTTCGGGGTAATGTATCGAGTCCATAATTAGTGGGTCATCCATTGCCAAAACTTCTACTTTGGCTTCATGCTGGTCTCAGTCATGATTCATGCGTCCAAATCCAGAGGCATCTCTTGGGATGGCCACGGTGTGGAATCTTGCAAGTCTGGTGTCTCTTGGCTTTTCCTCTCAACATCAAACATCACGTCAAAATTAAGCACTGGATTTAATTTGCACCAAAATCCTTATCTTCAGATTAAGACAAACATGGTCACCAATGCCAGACTGGCAGACTCTAGCCTCCATCCGGTGCATAGCAACAAGCTTGCTGATTATTGAAGTCTAAAACTCTTCACCGTATGTCTCCCCGAATGTTTTTTATTCATCTGATTTCATTTATTTATTTATTTTTACTCTGTTCCTCTTTTTAATGTTTAAAATTTAATATATTATTCTGGATTTATTCTGTGTTATATAATAAATTTTATATTTTTTAATTTGGAATATACGTTATATGTCCTGGCTTTGCAATTATAAGTCAGTGGACTGCACTTGGAATAAATGCCAATAATGGATTAGATTAAATAGTTGCAAGCCAAAAGATAAGATATGCCAAAAATCTATCATGCTCAAGACAAAGAAATCGGAATATGAAACAGTACCATGATAATGACCTTGTCATCATGTTTTCACTATGGTTGGAAAAATGATGCATTGCCATTTTCGTCTACTGCAGCTGAAACCAGCGGCGCCGAGCTAGTGGGCTACTAAGTGCTCCAACTATTGACTATTCAGATCGGGGGGATCGACTGCTGCATTTGTACTGTGATGGCTTCTATGCTGATCATCTCTGAAATGTCATTGAATAGCGGAGATCTTGTTTGGACTTTTGCTCGGACGTGGGATCCGACTTACCACAACAAAGATAAAAAAAAAGTCTTTTTGCTAAAAAGTATCCAAAGAAGACCCTCCGAGCCTATGTCAGATTAACTCTCAAGAAATAATGGAGGTGTTGTGAGAATATGGTAGAGTGACAGCATAAGAGAATAACAAAGCACTTCTAGGGTTCAAAAGCACTTACCTAGAGGATCCTCCAAGAGTTGTTTATATAGATGAGGGTCAACATCTGTCTTCAAAAAAAACAGGCTTGTAAATTGGCCATTTTTGGTAACAAATTGTGCATGCTAAAGCTTACGCTTGGGTGTTTCGCCCGTGCATCTTATTCATCATACGGTTATGGAAACCGCTTGTAATTGTGGTCGAGCAGTCGCCAATTGGGAGAAGGGTTTGAAATTTGAAAGGCTCTATACACTTCTAGATCCACTACATGATGGGTTTTGATTAGTTGATCGAAGGCTTCATAGCGAGCTCTCGTTTGTCGGTTTGTCACAACGAGTATGGTCGGTTTCAAGATATATCATTACTAACTCTGTAAATTATAGTTTACAAACTTTAAGCAGCAAGTTCTTTTGTCGATGTTTATTCTCGAGTGGCCATAGTATAGAAAACTTGAACGACTGACCCAATTTCTCGATCATTTCAATGAGCCCCTTCTCTTTTGTGCTGCCTATTTTATCTTTTGCCCTGGTGTTTTTGGCATACTTTTTGCCCTCTCTACAAATTAGTGTGGGCTTTCCCCAACTCCAAATCTAAAACTATCATGTTAACGCCTTCCAGTGGTCTCCATTTTCTTCTGATCCATGGTCTTGCTAGATTTATATCTAAATCTACAGCATTAGGATCGCACTTGTGTGATGGGCATGAACACTAAGAGAATGATTAGGTTCGTTAGTAGACATCTAATCTGTCTATTAATTAATGTTTAATGTTAGTGGAAACTGCACCATATTGGTATTGATATCGTAGTCTCTTACAGCTCCTAAACAGCCTGGAATGGTGTGACATTCCTTCGTTGGCATTGGCCATTTGATATCCCTACCTTATCCATTCCTTTGCGACTTGCGAGCATTAGCCATTTGATATCCCTACTTAGAACCACCTAGAGAAGACTAGTTGTGTAATTCTACACCATTTCCCCATTGATTAGATATTCCATCTATATCTGAGATCGTTTACAACTGAATGAGGTAGGTCCATAGGTGGTTTGATTTGATACATGGAAAAAGATGTTATTCCTGGATTCTTATTAGAAATGCATTTGCTTTTATTCTGGTTAATATTCATGCTTTACTAGGAGATGTTCCTCTTAAGGAAGAAGAAAAGGATGTGAAAAAAGATCAGTAGTCTAATGCCATCATGGCATTAGATTATCTTGTTCATAAACTATGAGAGCAGGAGAAATAAGAGAACCACTATACAAAAATTACTTTTTGGTCATGAATCTAAGATTTAAGAAGGAATAGTGGGTTGTATTCATATGCTATTGAAATTGTAATAATTGATGACTGTGTTTTACACCTTAAAACCACTTTGGCCTAAGCTACGATTGATAAAAATAAAAACATGAAAATATGATAATGAATGATCTTAACAATTGCTTAATGCCAAGACTTGCAGGTGATTTTGCATTGATATATAATGTGATGATTTCACTCCATGTAGACATAAGAATAAAAGGTCTGACAACTTAACCATAACCTCAAAAAATTTTGAGGAAGAAAATTATGACATTTGACCAAGAAGATTGTGAAAAATGTTGGCACGAGATCATCAACAGCCTGAAATCCGGCCGAAGGAAAGAAGTACGGGGCAGCAAAAGTAAGCTAAGTCAAGCTTATAATGAGTAATCATTGCCAACACTGACCCCATTCTATCTAATATTAATAAAGATTTGGTGCTTTTCACAGCACTAAAATGGTGGTGTTAGGGGGATGTCGCACCCTGTGGGCACTGACAATGGAGTCAATGCCGACTTCAACAGCCATCAATGGTGGCTACCTTTGGACTCTTCTATGGAGGTCCAACTCCCCTTTCTTATCTTGTTTCCCTCGTCCACTAACGTTCATTTGCTCTTTGGCCAACCTATCCATAGTTCTCATAGAAACCATGGATTGTGGAATCATGATCCCTTATAAGGCTATCATATTTTTTTTACCTTGGATCAGGATTTTATTATATTTATAAATTAACATATAAACCCAAATTTGTGCAGAGAAGAAGTTCATGATATTGTGTAATATGTAAGGTTGTTTCAACAAAAGGTACCAAGGTTACATTATTTATTTCAGACTGTAGGATGCCTGGGGATGGAATAATTGATATTGTGCACCTTCTTCTTGCTCCCTTTTGGATTTGAGTCAACCCGGATGACGATTAATAGCTTCATTGGACAATGGTTACTTTTAAGTTACTAGATCATTGACTTTTTAATTTAACTTTAGTTTTTATACTTTAATTTTTCTTGAAAAGGGGGAAGGGAAGATCCACCACTTAGATTCAAATACTGGGGAAAGTACTTTTAGGTTTCAAACCATTAGAACCTCCCCCGTTTTCATGAGAGCTACTGCCACTAGACTATTTCTTAGTTGAGAGATCATCTATAAGGCTGCAAGTGGATTGGATTGACCTGCTTCAAAATAAGTAAAAAATTAATCCGGTCCAAACCAAAGTAAACTTATTTGGACTAGATTTAGATTAAAAAACATGACCCATTTCATATATAAATTGAACTTAGATTTTTAAATTCCTAATCTAAATCCAAACTGATCCAAAACTACAGTACTTTATATTTCGAAACACTAAAAAATTAATCTTATTTCACAATATAATTTGATAGTAACCTATATTATTGATTATAGGTAATATGTTTTCATCAATCAAATCTTAGGTGAAAGATGTTTTTGATAATTTACCTATTGCTTACTATTATTTTATTATATAAATGTTTATTATACAATTAGATAATTAGTATTTATATGTTTATTAGGATTTATATTTTGATTATTTTTGACCAAATTTGATAAAAAAAATTCAATGGATTGATAATATTAAATGCGATCAAATCCTGTCCAAGAAGTTGAATTAGGTTAGGGACCAGATACAAGCAAGGATTGAATGTCACTTGTGCCCTTCTCCGATCCATCCAGAACTGTTTGCGACCATATTCATCCATCCTATCATATGCATTAGACTGAACGTGCCTTGATCTAATTTGAGAAAAACAACCTTGTAAGAGCTCAACTTTCTATTTTTTTAGGTTTAGGATAATTAGGATGATGAGCCATTGTTTTGTTCTGTTGCGAAACACGCTCAAAATTAGCATATAACATTTGCCGAGGCTATGAGAAATAGCTAGTTGAGTGTTTTAAGTACCAATGGCAATAAAACAGAATGTTAGCTACCCTACCAAAAGAGAATAATTGAGTCTTGTTTAATGGTAGAAGAGAGTTTATTAAGAGGACTTGTATTGAAACTATCAATTTTGATGATAGACTAGATTTATATTGAAAATTAATTCAAATTCTCCGAATCCTTTATTATGCCTACTAATATGTATTTTAGGGGAAAAAAATTAAGCCTATGCACATAGCAATGTTGCTTATTGAAATATCAAATTTCACTATCTGCATCCAACCATACCCATTTTAAGAGATGATGTTATCTAATATAAAATAGATCAATATTGAACAATGGGGTTACAACATTGATGATCTAACCTGTTCGAATCTATTATCTCTAAATTGCTTAAATACTAAAAATTATATAGCTTAAAGATCTCTAATCTATACATTAATATATATATATATATATAATATTTTATTAAATATATTTTTATGTGTGCGCAAATTTGAATATTATAAGCAGGGCCAGTTATTGATGGTGGAACACTACCTACTGTTGGCATTGACCAAGATGTCAAGCCCAGCTGTACCAGTGTGACCCAAGGATTCTTGTCACATCCCAACTCTCCCACTTTCCCCGACTTTCGATTCACCCACTTCAAAACAATTAGCTATTTTGACCAACCAAGATCTAGTTAGACTAGGAGACCTTAATTTCGCCAACCCAATCTTTGAATTATTTTCTCATGCATGCCATATCATATCTACCACTATGAGATCCTAAAATACCTGTCCACAATGTAGACGTTGCACATAATTTTGTCATCTTGTTTAACTAAATCATGAAAGGATATTTATCAATTTTAGGCTTATGCTTTAAAGTGTCGGTGGGTATTATTAAATGGATTTATGTTTGGCAACAATACTAGTGGTGGTGAAGCATTTATCCTCCACCTAGATAATTGATTTTAGTAAAAAAAAAAAACAAAAAACTAAACTCAAGAAAATAAAAGTTTTCCTATAAATTTGGATATCTATGTTTGGTTGGTAAATGACTTTCGTTTTATAAATTTTTTATTTTGTTTTGGTACAATATGAATTATTTATTGCATGAAGACAAGAAAATAGCTATTTGCAAATGGTAGTAGATATAGAATGCTAGCTACTACCCTAGTTGGAGGCATGGTCCTAAATTTCATGACAACATACGTATAGAATACTAATTATTTAGTTCTATAATTCTTGGATGTTTGGTGCATTTTATCTTTTTGGTCCAGAAGTTTGGTAGATGTCATGCGTTAATTATTTAAACAAGGGCCGAAACATCCAGTGTTCCATAGGCTACGTTTTCTGTCGCCTCCCTAAATTCATGGATTTCAAGATTTAACTTTTAAATGAATTTATTTTCAATTATAAGATTTATGAGTTGGAGCCAGAATGGCTTTCCGCATTTGCATGAATTACTCAAACCAAGCACTATTTTTTTTGTGTGTGCGCTTTTTCCAAGCATCAAATCACTTGTAAAAATATCTAATTCTTTCTAAAAAAATCTTAAATTTATATTTTATTCTTCCATGATGTGAGTATGGCTATAATTGCGGGATTAGGAGGAAATCAAGCAGAAGGGAAAGGAAGCCTGTTCTATATTAAGAACAACGAAAAGTAGAGTTGTTGCGATGGGCAAAGAGAATAACAAAATACGAAGAAAAAACAAGGGAAGAATAAGAGCACATAATATTTATATGATTCGGTCTATTGACCTATGTCACTAGCAGAGATAATGCAAAAGCTTCAGTATAAAAAAAAAAAAAAATAGATTATAGAGTATAAGATTACCTTGCAAACTCTAGATCCCAATATATTTGATCTCTTGGATACTTTTGTTTTCTTCTCTTGGGGTTACAAGGGATATATGTATAATAGAGTAAATCGATTTAGACCCGAACTGATGTTCCTACAATAATTAGGTTAGAAAAATATATATAACCAATCTCCTAAGTCAATGTGGACTTGAACTAGTATCCCAAGTCAACCTTCTAGAGCTGATGTGGACTCGATTTAAAACTTGTAAAGTCAAGACATACTCAACAAATATCCACCTTGGCTTAAAATTTACCATATCAATATATATTGAAACTTTTCTAATTATCTCTTCCACACCTGCCCCTAAGGGCACTAGCCTCCACAAACACCAATCAAGTCCAGGTAATGCTTGAATTTGTCATCTGGAAGTGGCTTAGTCAACATATTAGTTGGATTCTCTGCATTTTGGTATGAAGAATGTTTCTCACCTTCAACACTTTCAACTACTGCAAGAGTATACGCAACCATATCTGCATATCATGAAAGTGGTCTAATCTGCCTCCTCTTCCTACTAGTAGCAATACTATACTGTTATTATTATTGTGACATATCATCCTCTATAAAATTCTACATCTCTATTTCATTAAGTTGAACTGGAGAGTTTTGTAACACTCTCTTTGAATTTTCAACATTAAGCTCCACCTATTTACTAAAACCACAGTTTATACCTACACTGTTAGCAGAGTTCTTTTTCTGGTTTAACATAGCAGACTCATCAAAGGTAACATCTTTGCTAATAATAATTTTGGATGACCTAGAATCATTTGTACACCACAATCTCTCCCTTCACCCCCTCTGCATAACCTAGGAATATGCATCTTTTTGCCCTTGGTTCAAATTTATGATCAATCACATGAACATATACAAGGCAACCAAATATTCTCAAACTAGAATAATTAACAAAGTAATCGAATCATACCTCATGGAGAATCTTACACTCAATTGCAATTGATGGAGACAGATTTACTAGGTACTATATCGTACTAACTACTTCAACCGAAAAAGTTTTTTCAAGTCCAATGTTTAAGAGCACACAATGAGCTCTCTCCATAAATGTCCTAATCATCCGTTCTACAACTCCATTCGACTGTCGTATTTCTTATACAGTGTAGTGTCTCTCTATACCTTTATTCTTGGATAACTTGTCAAATTCATCCAAATAGTATTTCAACTCATTATCAGTTCTTAGTGTTTTAATCTTTCTTCTGTTTGATTCTTAACCAACGCTTTCTATTGTTTAAATTTGACAAATTCTTCATCCTTGTGTTTTAGAAAATATACCCAAATGTTTCTAGAATAATCATCAATGAACATCAGAAAATAATAATGCCCACTCATCAATGCAATTGGAGAAGAGACTTAAAAGTCTGAATGGATGTAATCCAACATGTCGTTGGTATTGTGAAATCAGTACTGAACTTTGCCCTGCACTACTTGCCGAATACACAACATTCATAGTAGTCTAGTTTCTCTATCTTCACACCATCAAGCAGATCTTTTGGATAGAATCATCATTCCTCTCTCTCTCATATGCCCTAAAAGCATATGCCATAACTAAGTAGCATTCATATTTCATAATCTTAAGATAAAGAAATTGCTGCAGTACTTGTTATTGTTTTACCCAGTAATTAATACAAGCTATTAACCAACTTTTCTTTTATCACTAAAAGGGCTCCCTTAGAGACTTTCAACAAACTATTCTCACTGATATACTTATACCATTAAGAATCCAAAGTACCTAAAAAAATCTATTTTTTTTTTTTCAATTCTGGAATATACCAAGTTTCTGAGATCCTCACATTACCATCATACATCTCAATTTGGATTATTCCTACACCAACAATCGCAATAGATTTATTGTCTTCCAATATAACCTTTTCTTTCCTAGTCTGATAGATAGAAAACCAATCTCTATTATAAGTCATATTAAAAGAACACCAGAATCAGGAATCCACTCTCTCCAAAGCTACTGATACTGACTAACAAAATCTCACTACTAACATCATTGGAATTTTCCTATGCTATACTAGTATTAGCTTCAGAGATAGGATCTCTCTTTTCAGTCTTTCCTTTTCTCTCCAGACAAAGTCTTCTAATGTGCCCTTCCTTTGTCGATGAAAATAACAAATATTTTCAATTTTGATCTAGACTTACCCTTACTACTAGAACCTCTTTCTCCAGCAAGCCTTCTTCTTGATTCTCCTCGTAACTCCTAGACATCTTTTTCTTCAACTCTTTAGATTGCAAGGCATCTCTTACATCACTAACTAAAAGAGATTCTCTACCATACAACATGGTATCAATGAAATTCTCATAAGAGAATGGTAGTGAGCATGATAGAATAAGGGCATGATCTCATCATCAATTGAAACACTAATATTTCTTAAATCCAAAATAGCTTTATTAAATTTATTTATATGATCTTTCATGGGTGTGCCTTCTTTCATGTGCAGGTGGTAGAGCCGATATTTCTAGTATATTATGTTTGCGAGTACTTGGTCATGTACCTATTCTTCAATTTTAATCATAGTCCAGTTGTTGTCTTCTCTTCAACGATTTCTCTGAGCACCTCATCTATCAAATACAATTGAATTGTACTATGTGCCTACACCAATAACTCCACCTTGTCTTCCTTGGACATGCTATCTAGTAACTTCTCTTTACCTTCTAATACCTTCCACAGCCTTTGTTGCACCAAAAAGGCTTGCATCATAAGCTGTCAAATGCCAAAATCATTTGCACCATTAAACTTCTTGATTTCTATTTATGCAATCGTCATCGCGAACTCCAATCGAAAAAACCAAGGCTTTGATACCATTTGTTGCGACAGGCAAGGAGAATAATTAAATAAGAAGGAAAACAAGAAAAAAACAAGAGAAGAACAAAAACACACAATATTTATATGGTTTATATATTGACCTATATCCACAGACAAGGATAATGCAAAAGCTTCATTATGAAAAAATTGGAGATTACAAAGTACAAGAATACCTCACAAACTCTAGTTCCCAATACACCCAATCTCTAGGATACTCAATTGCTCTCTTCCCTTAGGGTTACGAGGCATATATATATATATATATATATATATATATATATATAATAGAGTAAATTGATTTAGACTCAAACTGATATTTCTATAATAATCAGGTTATGCCAATATATAACTGGTGTCCTAAGTTGATGTGGACTTGGACTAGTATCCTAAATCAACTTTCTAAAAGTGATATAGACTCGATTTTCTAGAACTTGTAAACTCAAGACATGCTTAACAAGAGTAAATGCTTGAAGACCTCGAGAGCAAGAAGATGTTTGAAACGAAATATCGTTACATCACACTAGTTCTTAGACTGATCTACATCCACCATGTTCTTGTATCTTCTTGTTTCTTCTTCCCATCTTTGGCCTTTCCCAATAGCTCTTGTAACTATTAATTTATCTAGTTAATAAATCCAGGAAAAGTGTCTCAACTCCTCCATTTTCATTCAAAAAATAATAAAAAAAATATAGCTACCATTTCTTCACTCAATTATTCTTTTAATTACATTTTAAATTGAAAAAGAATATAAAACATAGTATATGAGAAACTATCAGTACTATATATAAATTTTCTATATAGTATAACAATATCTCCCATTCTATGCAATATTTGAACAATTAAATTTTGTAGGTTGCTCATGGCCTCATGCAACTAGAATTTTAACTCCATATCCAAAAGTCCCATTAACACCAAAATTGTTATATAGTTATAGTGAGCACCATTTCTATTACCATGCTTGTATCTGCATTATTTCAAAATAAATTGATGACTATTTTAATATTATTATTTGTCTTTATAACAGACAGCTATATTCAATCATGAAAAATAAAAATATTATCTGCTCAATTGGTTTTCACCAAAGAAAGAATAATTTTAGTTAGTATAAAGATTTAAAAGTTGTAATAAGAACCATAGTTTTTTTATCTTATAAAGAATATTATAGCCGAGCGTCTCCAAAATCTTTATAGGGTTATCATGATAAACCATTCATGAACCTTGCCATTCTCTGTAATCACAATGTACCAAGTACATCTTATTTTGAAACTTCTCTCTTAGTAAGAAAACTTTTTCTCTTCAAAGAGATAAATTAGTCGACATCATGCTGCTAACAGTGCAGTCCCGTGGCCACGCTCACTGATTGTCCGCATGCCACATAATTGTGACAGCTATCAAGCTTTGTAGAGATAAGAACAAGCCTAGAGCAATCTAAATTACCAAAGTCTAGCCCACATAAAAACATCAAGCCTTCTTTGCATATGACACGTGGCATGTATCTGCCTTAACCTTCGGCCACATATTGGTGCGGATATCAGATCGCCTGTTACGTGGAGCCACGGTCGTCACAGAAAGATGGTCTAGCCATTTTCATTGATTGAATTGATTTTATGTTATTTTATTTTATTTTATTTTATATTGATTGAGCTTGTTTGCATATTGTCACTTTATATGATTGTTTTCTTTATAGAGTCTTTTTGTTATTTTTTGACCCTATATATACGGGTCCATGTACTTATTTAGGGTTATTGAATGATTGAATGAAAATAGCTTTACTTTTTCTAAAACTCTGGTGTGAAGTCATGGCCAGAGTCAGGTGAGAAGCCTAATTCTTCTTCTTTACCCTCCTCTTATCTTCCTCCCTCTTTCCTCTTCTCCCTACAATTGTCCTGCATCAACTTTGGGGATTCAAAAAAAAAAAAAAATATTCGAATTTTGCTTAAAAATTACTTGTTCATTAATTTTTTAGATACAAATTAATTATTTTTGATAAAATTGGGGCAATCTATTGGAAAACTAAGGCTGCAAGTTGGACCGGTACTTTAAGACCAGACCTATGTCCAACCCAAATTAGATTTATTTAGGTTGGACGTGAATACAAAAATATAAACTGTTTCTGAATTTGATTTAGATCACTAAATTTTTTATACAAATTTGAACCAACCATAACTAGGATAATATATATTTTATTTCCTCCTTATATATTTAAAAATAATTTATTTTGCCATATAATTAGTGAATAGTAAGTGTTGCCAATTATACTTGAATATAAGTATCAATCAAACTTATATAAAATACATTTTTAATTAAAAATTCCATACTATTAATTTATTATATAATATATTTATGACATAATTAGATAATAAATTTATATATTTATTGTGACTCATTTTAGGATTATTATTGACATGATTTGACTTAAAAATTGGATCGATAAAATTAATAATTATATTCAGTTCAGTCCAATCCAAATGAAAATAGATTAGATTTTGAATTCAATTTCATAAAATAGTTAAAAAAATTTAAAATTCATAATTAAGTAAATTTTTCATGCAAAATTCATCAAAAACATTGATAAGTGGGGCCCCAATAAGTTGGGGGAGCAAGGGGAGGCCAAAGGGATTTGAAAAAGTTCAATGACGAACCCATGAGCCTTGGCCTCCGTCACCGTCCACTAAAGTGGTCTCGCACCAGCCACTCAGCCAGCGATCCTGGCGCTCCAATCGAGAATCTTGTATTATTAGTGCGGCTCGGCACTCGAGACGTCCACAATGTACGGCTGAGATTTTGTCGATTTCCCACTTCCGACCGGAAAAAATTCCACTTCCTCGGAACTGAAGTAAACCGCGTTTCCAGAATCCCAAGATCCGCAACTCTTACGTCCTACAATCTAATAAAATTACATCGCCGCAACTGGTGGACCCAGCGTGAATTTTGGGAATGCCAAGGGTAGAGATAGTTCAGGAACACAATCACATGGCGGCCATCATACTGGAGAGGAACGACGTATATGCGGTGGAAATGGACGGTCCTGATTTTTGAAGGTGTAAATCTTGCGGTTGGAGGTACGACTGGACGCTAGGGAGCGTGTGGGGAACGGCATTGTCGTACACCACCGACACAGCCCAGCGCCGTCGACGCGGTGGTTATCATCACCGGCGGGGACCACACGTCCACATCCTGGCCCTGGAGCCTGGACCGGTAGCTCACTAATTTGAGTGCGGTGAGGTTACCTCGATTTCATCTTCTGAGGCTTTTAGGGCTTTCAGTGGGCTGCCTTCAAGGGCAAGAAGCACTGCTGAGAATGAGAGCCAAGGTTGTCTTGACATGCAGAGAAGATAAAATGGGGGTCAATAATTTTTTCATCTTTATTATTATTATTATTATTTTAATTATTCAATAGCTTAATACGCAAATGAGTTATTTTGATCCGCTTGTTTATTTGTTATTTCTAATTGTTTTGATAATTTTGAAGAAACAAAGATTTTAGGCCCTTTAGAAAAGAATTTGATTGTTGATTTTTTCCTGTTTTTTTCATATTCTATTTTCTTAGCAGTCATGCTTGAAATTTGAAAATACTTTATTTTCTCTTTTGAAAGAAAACTTTCGTTGCAAGATTTTACATAAATGTAAATCTTTTCTAGTTATGTGAAGTTTTGTACATCATAAACATTTGTGTCACAAAACTTACAAACATTCAATTCATCATCATATTGATAAACTATTGTAAACAAGCTATTAAGGTTCTTTACAAAAAAATAATGGTAGAATGGCCGCTCTTCAATCAAACTTAGTCTCTCCTTGATGCAAATAATAAGCAAAGAGATAGATACCAGCTAGCTAAACAAAAGCTAGTTAATATTCCTCCACTAATCATGATCATATATCTGTTACAAATTCAAAAGCAAGCACAAAGCAGTTATGGCTAACAAATCAATCTCAACTACTCATAATTGACTATATCAATGGTAATTCAAAATGATTCATAATTTCTATTGTTATCATGTTTTCTAGTTTATTCTATAAATTATATCCAAGATATATAAGATCAATTTGCTCTTTAAAACATTGAGAAGCTATATTTAACTTTTTTTTTTATAATCAAAATTCTTGTTGTACATACACATATAGTCCCATTTATTTTTTAATATATAGTTACTATCTTTCAACCTTCACCAATCTCCATTTGGCATCATACGGTTGCTTTTATTATATAACCAACTTGTCCCTGCTTCCATCAACATCTTCACTTTTCTTCTGTTGTCTATAGCAATCATGGCCATTTTTGGGTTTCAATAATTTTATTCTTCATTTCCTTTCCTCCAAAAGAAAAAGATTTGTATAAAATTTTAATTTTAAATAAATAACATTTAGAAAAAAAATGTTCATCTTCTCAAATGCCAGTCTAATTAGTGTTTTTATATCCAATTGGCAGCTGACTAACTTATTTTCTATTCATCCAAAATTCCATCCAAATGTATGATGAGCTAGCTGATTTCTTTTTCTTATCTAATCATCTTTGCATCTACCCACTAGTCACCAGAAAATCTTTATTGACATGCTCCACTGGCACGTCGTACGTAGAATGTGTGTCTTGAAACTTACTGTTTATTTGCTAAGGTGCTAACATATTTTAAGAATTTGGTTGATCTAACCACTTTACTTTTGGGATGTTTTCTACATTTTTCATTTTAAACATCAACGAATAATAACCTTAGTAATTGAAGTAATTAGAAATTCCTTTCTTTAAATGATTGCTATTGTTGCAACAATGAATTCAAACATCATATTATAAAAAAAACAGCCAACGTTGTGAATATAAGAGCTTAAATACTACTTGTAAATAATCCAAGGAGCATAACAGATATAGGAACTACTGAAGGAACTAAAGAAACAAGAACAACAACTACTAATTCATCAGCCAATATATTCCCGAAAAGTCGAAAACTAAGAGATAAAGGTTTTGTGAAATCTTCTAGGATGTTAATTGGTAAAAGTATTGGGGTTGGTTGAATGTATTTCTGAAAATAACCCAATTCTTTTTTGGTAAGACCTACATAAAAATATGTTGCTAGTGTGGATAAAGCTAAAGCAACAGTAGTATTTATATCATTCATATGCACAACTAACTCCCCATGAGGTCAATGAATAGCAACCACCCTCACTATTGAAGATCAGGATTATCTCCAATATTTATATATTTTCGTGAAGGAAAGAAGAGTAGACAATTAAGTTTGATTATTAGCATTAAGTACATGTTAATCTGACTATATAGCTCACAATGTGACTTATTTTATTGGTCATAAATATAGCATACGTTGACATTAGGGAAAATACTTCAAAGTAATCGGTTTATCATACTGAATTATACCAGAATGTGGTCATCATTATTTTATAAGTTTGTAATAGTATTTCAATATCCACAAAAAACTAGACCTAATATTTTTTGGTAAAAATATAGTGTATGAGGAAGTTAGGGAGCATACCACACGGCGACCTGATGTGGTCATCCAAGTATACCTAATGAAATTACCATTATTTTATAAGTTTATTATCCCATTTTATTATTATATGCAAACATAGCTATTACGTCTTTTTTGCGAATTTAACTTTAAAAGAATTATAATACCGCGATTGCGGCCTTGCAGGCCTCAAAAGGTGTCAAAAGTGGTTCCACAGATCTGCCCCACTTCTTGCACTGATTCGTCCCTCCGGTCAGTACCATTAAAAAAAAAAATGTAATCTTTGTAACTGTAGAAATTTGCCGATTGCCCACATTTGATTCCTTCTTTCCGCAACGCGGATCCTGTTGGTGAGTGCTTAAAAGGCTCGTGAGAGAGAGAGAAGCGAAGCACTCGAGAGATTGGGAGGGGAACGCGGCCTCCTCTTCCGTCCTCTTCTCTGTTCCGCCATTTGTTAAGAGAGTGGAAGAAGAAGAAGACGAAGTGGGAGAGAAAAAAGGAGGAAGAAGGAGAACAGGACAGTGAAGTAAACTGTGAGGGAAAACAAAGCAGAAATCCAAGTGTTTTTAGTCGTGGGAATGGTTGGATGACTCTGTCGGGCGAGCTGCCGAGATCCGCAACCTGAGAAAGCTCGGATTTTTCCGGTGGTCGCTTCAATTCTCCTGCAGATTCTTGGGTATAGATTCCTCTTTTCCTTGTTTACTGACTTCCGCTTTGCATTAATGTGGTGTCTTGGATGAGAGGTTGGGCTCCATTGGGGAATAGAAAATAGGTCTTTTGATTCGCTGCCCTGTACTTTAATGAACTGGAACTGAGGTAGGGGAATTGTCCTTTTGAAAAAGTGCCCTTTTTTCCCCTCCTCTTTTACCGAGGAATGAGGTAGATGGGACCGTTCCTGGATATTGGTTCTGCTCTGGTTGCATGGCCCACCAAACCCATCTCTCCATGCTCCCCATCTCTTATCTCCCCACTGCCCATTTAGCTAATCCGCTGTTCTGAACTTAGAAGGGATAAACTTGGCCTTCTTTTAGTTTTTTTGATCTGTTTGTAGTTGAAATTTGAGTTTTTGATCGGAGAGATGAATTTTTGATCATGGATTTTGCTTGGGGCAAGCAGGAGGGAAGATGTCGAGGCCTCTATATCGCGGGCTATCCGGCGGCGGACGGGTTAGTGACGACATCGGCGGCTATAAGATGTTTGATCAGAAGTACCAGGTGAAGGATTCTTTGGAGAATGGATTTGGTCATGAGGCCACGAGCCCAGGCAGAGGAGCAAGAAGCCGGCCAAGCCTGACGTTATTGCTTCTTAAGCTTGGTCTAGTCCTCGTCACCATCCTCGCACTCTTGGGATCGCTCTATTGGGCTGTCTCCATCTCCAACTCCTCTCGCCACAACATTTCTCATGGCTACCGGCGGCTCCAAGAGCAGCTTGTAGCTGACTTATCGGATATCGGGGAGCTGTCGCTGGGCAAAGCAAGGTTGAAGGAGCTGGAATTCTGCCCGCCAGAGTATGAGAACTATGTCCCATGTTACTACAATATTTCAGAGAGCTTGGATTTGGGAGATCATGAGGCCCCTATCGAATACGAGCGTCAATGTGTTCGAGAGTCTGCGATTGATAGGGACTGTTTGATTCTGCCACCAAGGAATTATAGAATTCCTCTGAGGTGGCCAAGTGGGAGAGATATCATTTGGAAGGAGAATGTGAAGATCACCGGGCAGGAATTCTCATCTGGGAGCCTAACCAAGAGGTAAATTTCGTGTTTGTTTTTATTTTACTAGATTGAATTTAGCTCGTGCTTCTTTCGATTTATGTGGCTTTTAAGCTGCGTGCTTGCAGGATGATGGTGGAGGAAGAGCAGATCTCTTTCCACTCTGACTCCCTTATGGTTGATGGAGTGGAAGACTATTCACATCAAATAGCTGAAATGATTGGGCTGAGGAATGAGTCTAATTTCAATGAAGCTGGGGTGAGTGAAATTTTTCTCATCGTGGTTCACGGCTTCGCATACTTACAGTTGGAGAAAGTGATGTAAAGAACATAACAAAGCATACAATATACGTGAATGTAAAAGATTAAGCTGAGCTGCTTTATTTTAAAAAACAGCTCTGTTTAACAGGATATGTGCTTTGAGTTGCTGTTGGTTCTTGTTTAACTATAAAACAGAATATACTTTATACAAGGCTGTAAGGAACCTTGTTTTAGTGATGCTGTTTGGAAAGTAGGCTAGTTTACAAAAAGGACAATATTCTTAATTGGGTGGATACTTAAGGACTGTTCTTTAAAAATCTCAATTGGGTGCATAGAGTTCATGTCTTTCAAATAACAGGTCATAGTGTTTTTTTCCACTTCATTTAACAAATTTCCTTCACTTTCAACACTTAGAAGGAACTGTTTCATTGTGCATTTATTTTTGTTTTTTCAGACTGGATTGCATTTCCATAGTTCTTGGAATTTAGACCATCACTGCAGAATTTCTTTGGATTAAACCTTTTGTTGCTAAGTAAAGAAGTTAGCATATTTCTGTTGTTTTTAGTATTCAACTAAAGTATCTGAAATCAGCATATCTTTGATGTCACTAGTGTAGACATTTTATTAGTATTAAACTGTTGTTTTTTAAAATATTTTTTATGTGTCAGTGAAAATGAACCTTGAATATGACACTACCTTGGAACTCGTTGTGGCCTTGAGTTTGACAGGTGACTTGATCATGACATTGCCGATGTCTAGGAAACTGAGTAGAACAAAATCATTGTCATACAAATTTTAAATTATTGAATTTTTTTATTTTAGTTTCCTTCTTGGGAGAAAAGGTACTTTTGTTGTTTTTGGGAAAATCTTGTTTATCTAACACACACAGCAAAAGTTTCTGTTTATTTTTGTCAAATTTCTGCTCGTTTCTCCCTTTTATGTGGCACTTTTTTTCAAAGTTCTCTCTGACACCTTTTAGAACTTTCTGTCTCATAATTCAAGAGGCCCAATTTTGCCTCTTTTTTATCCAAATGTTATGATTTTCCCTTATGATTCAGTTCCAAGCCTGATATTATATGACTTGATAAAAGTGAGTTGTATGGATACATTAAAATATAAATATATACAAAATACTGCTACTGTTGGATAATCAATAATCTCTTGCATGATTTTGTTAAATTCCATATATTTTTTTATGTGTTAAATAAAATTATACCTTAATGTCCATTTACAGGTTATAGATGGATTAAATAAGGCTTGTTGATTATGTTTATGCAAATATTGATATAATTGTCATTATACAGTTAAATATCGTTTGCTTTTTTTTTTTTTGTGAACTGGTCATATCATGCTGGTATACTTAGAGCTAACTTGGTTGACCTAGCTATCTTTTGCAAAAAAATTCTGTATTGCAAACTTGATTTTATCCGAGCTAGTCTGGAAAGAAACATCGTATATTTTGTTGTTTAACCTGGCTGAGATAAGCTATCTTCCTGCACTAACCAGAAAACCTTGACAAGCACATTCAGACGAGAATTCATCTTCATTCTGATCATTATTTTCACTTGACACAAATTTGTTTCTTCTTCTCAACAGCAATGCTTAAAATAGTCTTACTTAATCAAATTAGCCATTGTTATTATCCTCTTTGTCCAGATTTTCATTTGTAAATCAATGTTATTTGATTTGCAGCTTGTTGTTATAATTGTGGTAGTGACAGGTCGTCTTTATTCTACTTTTGTCTATTTGCATGTAACTTATGTGCTAGGTCTGACCGTAATATTGCAGGTCAGAACTGTCCTGGATATAGGGTGTGGATTTGGTAGCTTTGGAGCACATCTTTTCTCAAAGCAGCTGCTGACCCTGTGCATTGCTAACTATGAGGTTGCTGGTAGTCAAGTTCAACTCACTCTTGAGAGAGGCATTCCTGCTATGATTGGCTCATTTGCATCAAAACAGTTGCCGTATCCATATCTTTCCTTTGATATGTTGCATTGTGCAAGATGTGGGATTGAGTGGGAGAAAAATGGTAAGTTAATTGGTCATAATTGCTTAAAGTTAGAATTGCCTTGAATTCTTATTGTTTTACTCTCTTTAATCCTGTGTCTGGGTTCCAGCAGCTTTGATGACCCTTACAAGACCAGTATTTCTTATTGTAGGTGAATATGATAGTGAACTAAAAATATTTGGATCTTTGAACAATTTCTCAATCAAATAAAAAGAGGAATAGAGATGACAAATAACATTTAGATATTTAAGCTGATGCACTCAATTTTTTTCTTAACTTTTTCCTGGAGCATTATTTTACAATTAGTAAAGGCATTGTGAGAGGGAACAATTCCAGTTGTCAAGCCGGTTTTATAATATTATGTTTTTTCATCAGCATATTATGTTTTTATTTGGGCTATTAATAGCATATAAAGGCAGTAGAAACCATTGCTGCATGACCAGTATAAAAGAAATATGTTTGTGATGCTAATTACCACAAACTATTTGTATAAGAACTTTAACATGCATAACAAATGAATGAACAGAAATGGTTTTTCCCAGCTTGGAATGATTACATAAATGGACTTTCATCATTAATTAGAAACCTGAATGACCCAATAACTTCTTGCTTGTACAATTGCATAATTTCGACTCCATTAATTTGTTATAGTATCGTCCATTTTGGTGGCAGTGACATTAGTCTAGGACTTGCACATCAAAATTCTAAGGTATGATGGGCACTGGCTGCCATGTTACAATGGCCCAGATCAAAATATATGGATATAAATTTTCCATTCTTAGTTATGATTCATAACTATGGTAGCATTGTACTTTTATCCTTTTAACAGTCATTTCTTTTTACATCTCAGTTGCCTATGTCCCCTTAAACATGTTGTTCATATGGGCCCTTGAAGGTCAAATAACACATTTCCAAACTTCTTCTTCACAACAATTCGTCCATCATTGTGATAAAGAAAAGTTGCATATTCCTATAACATTAGATAGAAAATGTGGAGGATCCTCAACATTTATCAACTTACTATGAACAGGACATCTTAAAAAAATTCCTTAGGATAAACCCATAGTGTAAAAGGCGAATTTAATCACATAATATAGAACAGAGCAGATATGAGAATGCTGTAGAAGTGTCATACCAAGGAAGAATAGTTCACATGTGTGAACATGATAGGTAGCACTGGACCTTCTCTAACTGCATAAATTGACTGAACTAAGTAACGTAGTATGGTCATGTGCAGTGAATATTTGATGCTGCAGTAAGAGACTAACTTGGATGTGTATCTTAGGTCAAGAAAAAAGACCTTTAAAAGAAATATTTAAAAGCACATGCATGTAGAACTAAGTAGAACTGAAAGGGTATGACTTAGAAAATATAGCTGAGCCCAAATACTTGGGATTAGTTTCATTGGTAATTCATGTGATTTAACCGTATGTGACCTGTAATAGCTATAGATTGCGAATACTCTAGTATATATCATTTTACCAAGGGATGCCATATTAAAGAAATAATTAATAAGATGGC
The DNA here is from genome assembly GCF_009389715.1 of Phoenix dactylifera. NCBI lineage: Eukaryota > Viridiplantae > Streptophyta > Magnoliopsida > Arecales > Arecaceae > Phoenix > Phoenix dactylifera. Next base: position 35,163 of record NW_024068731.1, read on the forward strand.
AGAAAAATCAATAGAAAGGTCCAAGCAGAAGATAACGAATGAAACTAGGAGACAGTATATATGAAAATAAATGATCATCAACACTTTCTATTGCTGGTTACACATAACTAAACGAGAGAGTAATAATATTAGTTTTTTCTAACTGCTTCCTGAAGTATGTAAGTTGCACGTGGTATGAATCCCATACAGTTGTCTTAGAGGAGTGCTGCTTTTTTTTGATAATTTATATATTTTAAGTTCTCTGTAATGGAGGGATAAGGTGGAAAAGAAAGTAAAATCAGTAGGCTGAAATTTTATTTCATGGCGATGACTTGAATTTACCAAGTTCTCAAAAATTGCAAGCTTGCTTTTGTTTTCCCGCACTGTCAAAACAATGGGTTGATATTAATGTGTTTTTTCCTTTTCATCTGAATGCGGCAGAGATCTTTTAGATAAGTTGTAGTTGATGTGATATACTGGAGCAATAGACTATGCAAACTACGAAGAAATCCATATCCTCCTAAAGTCAACTTCTTGATCTATTGCTTTTGAAGTGAACTGAGGTTCCTTTTAATAAGAATCCCAGTAGAAAATCATAGGCCCTTTTGTCTCTTTTTGTATATCAGACCCATTTAATTTATTTATTATATTTCAATTTCTGACTTGCTGTCCAGTATGTTGTTGCAGATGGTATTTTCTTGGTTGAAGTTGACAGACTTTTGAGGCCTGGGGGTTATTTTGTCTGGACTTCACTAATGAATACTCATAGATCTCTACGTGACAAAGAGAACCAAAGGAAGTGGACAAGCATTCGTGATTTCACTGAAAATCTGTGTTGGGATATGTTGTCACAACAAGATGAGACGATTGTGTGGAAAAAGACCAGTAAAAAGAAATGTTACAGTTCTAGGTATGCATTCCACATCCATGTGCTATGTATTCTGTTAATACACAATCAATGAATGATCCTGATTTATGACCATATAATACATTCATTTTATAGGAAATCTGGACCTGCAGTCTGTGGTAGAAGCCATGATATTGAATCTCCATATTACCAACCACTCAATCCATGCATAGCGGGAACCAGAAGTCAGCGTTGGGTTCCCATTGAATATCGTACACCTTGGCCTACTCAGGCTAAATTGAATTCTACTGAACTTGACATACATGGTATGTTATAATATTTAGAAAAAAGAAAAAACAAAGAATGTAACTGTTCTTTGTCTGGTGATGTGATTTCTTAAAGTTACCATGTCAGTTATCATCATTTATATCTGCATGCCTGTTTAACATAGACTAACAGTGTTTCCCTTCACCAGGTGTACACCTAGAATACTTTGCTGAGGATGCTGCAAACTGGAACTCAGTGGTTCGAAATTATTGGTCTCTTCTCTCACCTCTGATATTCTCAGATCATCCAAAGAGACCTGGTGATGAAGATCCTGCCCCACCCTTTAACATGCTCAGAAATGTGCTAGACATGAATGCTCGATTTGGTGGTTTCAATGCTGCTTTATTAGATGCTGGAAAATCTGCGTGGGTGATGAATGTGGTGCCTAGAAGTGGCCCTAACTACCTTCCGCTCATTTTCGATAGGGGATTTATTGGTGTTCAGCATGATTGGTACGTATGACTGCTTCCGCCCGCTATTATTCTGTTCTGCAAGTTATTTACAGTCTTGTGCAGGTACCTCCCTGTGGATGATGCATAATCTGATTGCTGGTTCTCTAGCCTTTATCTCATTATCTTTTAGACAAAAATTGTTTAATATAACGACAAAAATCCCATCTCAAGTCCTCTTTCTTTCTTTCTTTTTTCTTAGTCCCTCATATATTTGTTGCCATCTTTCCATAGAGCATCCAGTAATGGAAGCTGCAAGCATTCAGTTTATGCTGGATAATATTCAAAAGGCAGTTAATGGCTCGTCTTTCATAACACATTTCTGTAGAACATTCAGCTTATAGTCCCTGCCAATACATGCCTTAGAAGGAAGCATTTGATCTAGTTTTCTCACCTTCTTCTGGTCTGGTTACTTTAAGAAATATTCATCATTTCTAGACGTCTTTGTGCAACTTCTGAGTTTTTAGCTATTCATTCAAAGCCATCCCAGATAGATAAGATTTGTTAATTTTGGTTATAATTAGGTCTAATCTTTCTATAGATGTTATATATATGTATATAGAGTTGAATTTACCTTGCTTGTTTGTTCTAAAGTGTCAATGAGTTCCATTTGATTTGTTTCTTCATGTCTTAAATCTCTCTTCTATTAATTTGTTTTCAATATTATTCATAAAATATGGCTATTTTTAATTAGGTGTGAAGCATTTCCAACATATCCAAGAACTTATGATATGATGCATGCTGATGGATTGCTATCTCTTGAAAAACATCAGAAGCACAGGTGCTCCATGCTTGACATATTCTTGGAGATTGATCGCATTCTACGACCAGAGGTATGCAATTATTTAAGCTTATCTTTTTTTATCCTTTTTCTTTTTTATGTTGGTTGACAGTCAGTAGTCATACCGTGTTTGCTGTAACCTTCATATAAGCAATTTCTTGCAACCTGGAACTTCCTTTTGAAAATGACTGTGTAACCTGGTATTTTAACTAGGTAGCTATTCATCAATATAAAACATTTCCATTGTGCATGGTTGTCTATGCAGCATGAATGACCGTGCCTTAGAATGAAGAAGGCATTTGATGTGATCTACAATAAACCTATTATATAACAAGTTTGATCTATGTGAAGTTTGATTGTTGCTTTGCTATAATTTGTGATGAAGATCCTCTATTTACCACTGTTGTTTGTATTGGAAAAAAAATCAAAGAAAGATCTAAGAAATAATGTTTTATTACAAGATCCGCCGAACCAGTACCGGAATCCGTTCCGGTCAACGGACGGCTGACACACGGTACGCTTGGTAATCATTTTTTTTTGAGTTTTTCAAGTTCAATTAATTGATAATCAATCTTTTCAATTTTTTTAATGATTTTAAGTCTAATTTGATATTTTTTTATGTTTTTTGATGTTTTTTGATATTTCTGTGATCTTGGTTTAACCTAAATGTTGCATTTTATTGTTTGAAAATTATTCAAAATATAAAATAATTAGTGAGATGTTGCATGCTACAAGAAGCAATATGAAATATCATCAAATCAAATAGTGAGGTGAAAAATATAAAATAATACAATCAATTATATATATTTGAAGTACGACATACATATTGATATCTAAAATCTCGTCGAGTGACAATGTCTTCTGTAGATAACCGGATTATTAGCATAGTCAGGAGGCAGATCAGCCCACCTCTCTAACTAAGCAGTGTTATAGTTTTGTATGTTCATCCCATAAAGAACGCGCTCTCTGGGTTATAAGCATTTCCAGATTCCGGTTCCGAACCGGGTTGACTCTGTGCAAATCAGATAGTTCCCACCGAGTTCGAACGGAATTGGTTGGTTCCGAACGGTTTCGGCTGGTTTGCGGCCGGTTTCGGTCGGTTTGAAATCTATTCCGGCTGGCCCAGAACTTAATTTAATAGACAAACCAACCCAATTTCCCATCGGGTCAGCTCGGTACGGGCTGAACCTGGTGGTTTGGTCATGTTCGGCCTACCTTGTTTTGTTGCATTCTTGAACCAAAAACTGAAGTTTCATTTATAAATAATTGTTTGAGTGTAACATTTATAAATAAGTTTTAAAAAAATACAACTTGTCAGAATAGCCATAATCAACAATCTTAATCCTTTATCAGGATATAATATTTCCTGATCTAGCTTGTCTAGCTTTACAGCACATGCACGGCTAGATCATCTTAAAGTGTCCTTTCTGCTTTTGCATTACAAATGTTTCAGAATTCTCATCTGTAATTTGTCCATCTTTCCAACATGGATCCTCCTTTCACGTGCATATCATACAACATAACTAAAACTAATATCAATGTCATATTACCATACAGCAATAATAACAATAAAAAAAGGAAGAGTGTAATGCAGCCAGCAGCTCTGAGTCTATAGAAACACTTCCTGAAGAATTCCTCTGGAAAGCATTCATAATTCTCCAGCTACTCTTTTTTTTGTGGCACACCCTCCAGTCTCAGTCCTTTTAACATCAAACTAAGATTCAAAACCATATATTTGGAATACGCGTAACTCTGTCCTTCATCATGTTGCAAACCTTCAGATTCAAAGCTTACTTTATTATGCTAAACTCGCTCTTATATTTTGATTTACATAAGATAGTTGATATTATGTTACATTATCTGCTAAGCGTGCTGGTATCAATGGGCTCACATAACCTTTGATACTGCACTTTCATTTATGCATCTCTCTAACCTCTTCAAATTTGGATTTACCTACCTTTTAGTCCTTTGTTTTATGCGGCAAAAAAAATTTACTTGTATGAGGACATGGCTATAAATGCTAGAGCCTCATATTTGCTGGGTAATAAATAAGAAAGAAAATAAGAAATGAATAAAACCTGTCATGTACATGAAAGAAGAAACTGATACATCAAATGTTTATTCAGTTAGGACTAGTCTTCATGATGCTAAGCATATATTATTATTTAAGAAAATGTTATCATAAATTAGGCAAACCTGAATTGCCAAATACCCATTTGAGAAACATACAGAGTATGTGTATGCTGTTCATAGTCTGTTCTTTTGCTGGGAGAGATTACGCTTTTCTTGTTAGTGTTGCAAATTTTAGATCAAATTTGGAAGATCATGATGGTATGTTGGGAATAATATCAATGGAATATAAGGAAACAGGAGGAAGGTCTTGTTGTATCTCAAGTCTCAGCAGTCTTGCTTGTCTTAAATTTGCTCACTGTTCCTCTTTGTCAAACTCTCCCAGTACAAGTAAACCCGGAAGAATAAGTTGATCAGTACAAGAATTTATTGTTCGCGGTAAAGAAATGACCATATTCTTTGAGACGAAAATTAGTTGGCCAGAACTAAATAAAAATCAAACCTGTAATCCATCAAGGCAGAGGAGTTTCCTACTCATAAATAATGGTTTAGATATTACTTCCTACTACTTGAAACTGCTTATTGTTGTCTTCTCTTTTCACGTGTCTTAGAGAAATGATATGCCAAATTAAGCCAAAGTTCTTGCCAGATCAACAGGGAATTTGCTGGCTGCTCGGTCCTCTTCACAGTCCATTTCCCTATAAAAGCATAAAAATAACAAATGGAACATTATGGCCTCATGTTATGAATCTCTTGTCATGTCAAAGTTGATTATAGATAAAATGTCTGCTCATGTATCAGGGAAAGATGCCATCCAATCATCTCTTCCAATCCATAAATTAATTGTTGAAAGGGGATAAAAAACAAAAAATTTTAAATCTTCTGATGGCTGCCGACAGTGGTTTTTCCAAGAGTCAGATTCTTTTGGCAATTGTTTTCTTTCCCTTTCTCTTTTTTGAGAAGAATTGTCAATAATTAATCAACTTCATGATTGCTTCACTCCAAAATAAGATTCATCGAGGTCTGTCTAGTATTTGTGTACTTCTGTATCAGAAAACTAATTGTAGCTTCTCGTATAAGATACCACATTGTCACTTGATTCAATTTCAAACAAATTGTTGAAATTTTTAAACTTACAAAGATTACCGATGCTGCTTGTCTTTTTCAAATTCTTTCTGCAAAATGTTACAACCCCCGGGATCCTCAGCAATTGGAGAACATGAGATATTCTTTTGCTGGCCAATTTCTGCAAAATATTTGCTTATGTTAAGGATCCAGTTTTTAGCAATTTTGAGCTTCTAAGGTCTGTGATTGCTCTTGTAAGACTTGCATAAACTGGTAATTGATACACATGCAGGGCTGGGTGATACTTCATGATTCTGCTCCTCTTATTCAAGAAGCCAGATCTGTAATAACACAGCTAAAGTGGGATACGCGCATGATGGAGGTTAATGGTAACAACGATGAGAAGCTCCTCGTTTGTCAGAAGCCCTTCTTCATGAAGCAACAATAATGAATATGATTTACCATGTCCCACATGGGATATGATATTTGTTATTTGTGGATGGTGGTTTGCATAAAGTTCCTGTCAAGAAAAGGAGCCTTGGGGATTTAGATTAAATAGGAAGGTGAGGACCAAAAAATAATTCTTCTATAAATACGATAATGTACTCCTGTGGAACCGCAAGGTGTCCATAGGGCTTTGTAATTAGGCAAATGCATGCTAGAGAGCGTAGAGTAGGTTAAATTTTCATGTTAAAGCTCATTATAAGGATACAAAGATGAAGCTGTGAAAGTTATTATATTGTCAAGAAGAATACCAAATAAAGGAATGTTGATGCAGTATATATTCGTTACTGTCAATGCATTGGATGGACAAATTCTTTTTCCCATTATATTCTTCTTTTTAGCAGTATTTTCTATTCTGTAAGTGCATTTGCACTGCTCGTCTCATGTCACAATCTGTATCCATTGTTGATTGTTTTTGAGATAAATTATGAATGAGCGCATAACGCCATTTATATTCCTCTAGAAGCTGACAACCTCATCAATTGCCCCACCAAGTTTATGCATGAAACATAAATATTGATTTGTCTCAATGCTCTCATATTCTGGTTTTTTTGGCCCTGCCTTGCTCTTCTTATTTTAATTAATCCAACCACTCAAGCTGCACTTAAGCAAGCAGGCAGTCATTGGATTAGCTGTGAATTTCACCTGACTTGGACCTGTAGTCATTCAATCTCTTCATTCAACCACCAAGTTCGTGCATGAAACATAAATATTGATGTGCCTTAATGCTCTCATATTCTGGTTTTTTTTGCCCTGCCTTGCTCTTCTTATCTTAATTAATCCAACCACTCAAGCTGCACTTAAGCAAGCAGGCAGTCATTGGATTAGCTGTGAATTTCACCTGACATGGGCCTGTAGTCATTCAATCACTTCATATCATTATCCTTTTTCTGGAACTAGCTCATCTAGTCAACTCACTTAGGTTTTCCAGTCAACATTAATCCCTACAAGGTTGATGTTAGGCATAGTTTGAAATATCGGTATTATAATTGTTGTAACAACCATTGTAATGGTTTTCGCCATGTCTCATAATGTTATTGACATAAATAACTCGAAAGAGTCTAAAATTTTTTTTCTGTTATTTTCTGTTATTACAGACCGTTATAATACAAATGATAGCTGTTATTTTTTCATTATGCTTTCTTTTCAATAAAATACTATTTATTTTTAAATTTAAACTTTTCTTTCAGAATTCCCTCCAAAAAATATATTATTTTATTTAGTAAAAGGAAAAAATAATATTTCTGTTTTTCTATCATTATCCATTATAGCATCATTACCACAGCCATTATTTCATTAATTTTTTTAATATTAAAATTTTAAAAGTTATGCTTTAAGATAAATAATGGATGTTATTACTATTATATCAGACCATGATAACGTGTTAATCAAACTGTGAGGTCGACGGCCATTTGTAATAATGTGCTTAATCTTCCATGAGATTTCTCAACATAAGTTTGCTTCTCTATCTGACCCCTGCTTAACTTTCTCCTCTCATTATTTTTTTACACTACTATGCTGGCTTGATTACTGTGCCTCTAGGTTCTTATTTTATTAATGCAGTCATAATATTTCACAAAATTATAAATGACTAAAAGGAAGAACTGTTTTACTCCTAGAAAGAGAAGAAATTAATTTACCAGTCTCTGAAATTACATTGGCCAGTGGCAATTGGCAGTTATATTTGTCTGTCTCCATTGTTTTGGATGTCTGTCACTTTGGCATTCTTGGAGTATATGACGCAATAGGCATTGAGAGAGAGAGAAAGAGAGAGAGAGAGAGTCGAAGCAGGGGTCGACGTCCCACAGAATTGAACCGTTGTATATTCGAACCAAATTTGGTGGTCATTTAAGAGTTAGCTGCACATTTTGCTTGATCTTTATGGTGGGCAAGAAGTTGCTGAAAGAAGGAATAGTCTTCAATCCTGAGATTTTAGAGGCCTGGAAATCACCTTTCTTCAATAGTGTAGGCTATCTCAGGAGGACTAATTTCTTGCCTCAAGCTTGCAAATAAGCTGATCTCCAGCCAGCCAGGCCTAATTATAACTAAATTCTGATTTGAGCCGAGGTGTTTTTAACTTGAGAAGGAATTAAAAAAAAGAAAAAAAAAAAAAGACCAAGCCTGAAGTGTTCCCAAATAGCTCATATTTGATTAGAGCCTGAGATCTCCTCAATGTACTACAATTCATGGTTATATCTCATTGCTAGAATATATTTTTAATATATTAAACCATATTTTAATAAAGTAATAAAACATATAGCAAAAATAATAAAAACAAGGTGTGAACTTGATTAGTTAATTATATTTGAGCTTAATTAAATCATGCTTGAGCAAGTCAATTTTGAACTGCATTTTAAATCAAATATAATCTACTAATAACTGACTTGCCCTTTCAACGGTCCTACTTCTGTTGGACTAGTCCCTCTATTTCAAAAAAATTCCAAAATAGTCCTTCTTTATTGATGGAATACAGTTATGACTTTAGCTTTTTATAAATGAGATAAAGTAGTCCCATGATCCAATCAATGACCAATCAGTTTAATATTTTTGTGTTAGTTGACAAATATAATCTTCAGTGCAAACTCCTTTAGTTATCCATATCTCCACTCTCCTAGGTTATAAAATTAGAGTATATTAAGATTATAATCATTATTATTTTGAAACATCAAAATGTTACTTTTTAATCAAGACTATTTTGTCTTATCTATTGAAAAGTAATTTGTTGGATATCTTCTTCTTCAAGTGGAAACCAAGCTTCAAAACTCTATGCAATATAAATTTGATGTAACATTGTAATGAACCGACCTTAGCTCGGTAGAGAGGAGGACAATAGTTGGTTTTAACTAGCAATCTTTAAGTCGTTGGTTTGAATCCAGCGGATCGAAAGTTTTAAAATTTTTATTTTTTAAAAAAATAAAAATAATAAAAAACTAATCAATTATTTACCAAAAAATAAGATTTTTTTTTTATCTCTTTAATTTCATTTGAAAACAATCAAAATTTTTCGTCTTTACACTATAGAAAGCTCTTTCAAATAATTAACCATCAAAATTTTTCGTCTTTACACTATAGAGAGCTCTTTCAAATAATTAACCATTCTGCCAAGCCTGTTCAATAACTAGAATAAGATTACTTGCACACACTTTATTCCAACAATGCTCAACTCCTTCAAATCAGGCAAAATTGGTCAAATAATAGTCATATTTCGCTAATAAACCACAAATATTTTAGAGAATAAATTGAAAGTCACTCTCAATACCAATATTGTTCATTTATATATTAAAGGATCAATTTACCATCTTAACTATCTAAGTATTCACGATCTTAACTCCGTAGAGCAGAGAATTCTAGTTGGTTTCAACAAAATATCTTTAGGTTGCTGTTCCAAATTCAACAGGTCGAAAATTATAAAATCTTTAAAATCATTTAAAACTAATTTAATTATTTTCATCAAATTTAGCAGATCGGAGATTTTGAAATCTTTGATTTTTAGAAAATCATTGACAATCAATCTAATTGTTTTCAACAAAAATTGATAAAAGATTTTATTTTACGTTTTTAATTTTGTTGAGAAACAATCAAAAACTTTCCAAGCCTTTGTTTCGTTACAAAATTATTTTTAAACTAATCTATTTTTTATCAAAAAATGGAGATAAATCTCAATTTTTCCTTTTAATTTCATTAAAAATAATTAAATTCCATTAACAAAATATAAGAAAATCAAGCGAGTTTTAGAGTATATTTTAGTAGCTTTTTGTCTTTTTGAATTTATGTAGATAAGCTAAACAACTTAACTCTATACAACTCTTTCAAATGATTAAACATTTTATCAAGCCCCATCAATAATTAGAATAAGATTACTTGGAGAAACTTTATTCCAGCAGCAGTCAACTCCTTTTAACCATACAAAATTGGTCAATTGATAATCATATTTGCCAATAAACCACCAATAATTATTGGGGCCGCCTTTTGTATCTTCATACATCTACGATGTTGTTCTAAAGATGCATTGTGGAAGCTAGGCAGTTTTTAAAACTCTTTCAAGTCGATGATAGGATCTATTGGAAGTGTTCTAAAAACAATTTTGTAAGAATTTTTTGTCAAGACATGTGCCAATATGGATTTGAATCTTGATGAAAACAAGGGCACAAATTAGGGGGAAAGCAGACATTTTTGCCTATAAAGGCCCAGCTGCTTGCATTGATTTCATTTTTGTAAAAGATGAGAAGGACAAGGGTAGCAATGGCTCTTTGAAACATCATGGCAACTCATCTTAAGAAGAATTTATTTATCGAGAAGTAAACAATACTGCAGACTAGATGTCTTCCTTTGTTTTTCCTTCATTGTGGACCATTCTGGTGCCATGATTTGGATGAATGACATTATATTGGATGTATTCGTACTAGAGTCATGTGAGCCATCCATCTCATCAAAGAAAAAAAAAAAATCTAGCTCTTGAATTATGGATATGATTGCCAATCTACCATATATGGGCATACCTTGTTTGATCACATGCTATGTAGAACTGCCACCATACTTACCTCCATGCCTGATTATTATTGCTTTCTATCACTACCCATACTCCCATGTATAGCCACCATTATCTGACATATTTTACGTTGTACACATTCCATCTGCAGCTAATTTGTGCTGTATAAATTAGGATCTTCCCAAAAGAACTAATCAAACAAATTCTTTCCAAAAAGCTTTTTCTCTCTCATGGTATCATTACCATCAAAACTTCAACAATCTAAAATTCTTCCTAAACAAACACATGTTTTCCAAAATCCATCATCTCTTCTCAAAACCTTTATTCATGGAGTCTGCATCCAACATCACTCAAACTTCAACCTCATGGGTGGTGCTTCCATTAGCAACATCTCTAACTATGTCAAACTTGTAGGGCCAAACTACTTATATATGGTGCGATCAACTTGAGTCCATCCTCATTAGCATAGGCTTGATGGGCTTTGTTGATGGTTCCAAGCTGGCCCCTCCCAAGGTCATTGCCACATTCACCTTTGGACAATAACCACAACTGAACCCTGCCTACCAACATTGGAGGGAGCTTGATCACATTGTATAAATTTGCATCAATGCTACTCTTTCTGAAAGTTTGGTGCAAAAGAGGTTTGCAACTAGAGCTGATCATGGGTCGGACTTGGGCATAGAAAAAATCAAACTTAAATAGGCCAACCCGAAATCCGATTGAAAATGAATAGGGTTAGGCCCGAAGATTGGTCTGTGATCAGCTCTATTTGCAATACCTCAGCTCAACTATTTCAACAACAGTCTATGATTTTAAAACCAAATCTTCTATATGACCTCCAACACATCAAGACTGCCAAATTCACTTGCTGCAATGGATGAGAGGTTAAAAAATTCTGATCTTGTTAGGTCTCAGATAAGATCCATTTATTACATCCATAGAAAGTTAAATAGAGAGCCTCCAATTCTCAATAGCTCTTATTCTAGAGGCAACAACGATAACAACAACCGGCGAGGTCGTCTACATGAGCAGACACGGCCACAAGTATCACTTGACTTTCCTTTCTATATCTCTCAGCAACCTATCTCCACTCCTGGACAGCCACAACAATATAACAGACGAATATTATTACTGCTACCTCTCAATCGCTGGACTGCATCCATGCCTTACTTTGTTGATAGCCAATGGATTCCCCACTCATGTGCCGCCTCTCACATGAGTTTTGATCCTAATACTCTACATCAATCTTAGCTATATTCGGGTTCGGATCAAGTTTGTGTTGGAGATGGTAAGGGTCTTCCCATTTCTCATGTTGATTCCTCATCTACTGCAAAATCTACTTTGGCTCTTCATGATGGATGTTATAGTTGTTCCTCATATTCTATTTTAAAACTCGCTAGTGATAACTAATGCTGTGTTGAATTCTCTCCATGGGGTTTCTCTATCAAGTATCTCGAATGGGAACCATGAGGACCCATGAGTTTGTATGTAGTTCTATATTAGTTATGTACCGGATAGATCTTGGGTAATTATATAAAGTTAAGAAATTAAAATAATACATTCTAGCTAATCTTTTTGGATAAAATCTTGAATTGTTATAAATAGTATATATCAGAGCAGATCCGGTCCATAGTCTATATGGACTAGAAGATACTTCAGCATGAATCTACTAGGACTGATTACAAGCCGATCGTGGTATTTTGCAATTAGATTTGTAATACTTATAAATGGATTTATATAGATTTGGATCCTTAGCACGGCGAGGTTACTAGAACTTAAATAGGAAGGAGTTTGTGAGAACTTATGAGGGTATGTTTAGTTTCATATCAGTTAGGCGCTAGGTATATTTTGGATATTTATACAGGACCAATGAACTCAAATAATATCTTTTGGCTAGCCTTTCTGAATTAGGTCCTAAATTATTACAAAAACACTGCTACTGTCCAGACCAGCTAAAGAGGATATTTGCTCTCTTTCTATTTCTTCTAACAAATCATCACATCAGCTAGCTCTCTTTAGCACCCAAGTCTCAGCTACCGCATGGCATCATCATTTTGGACATCTCGGCTTTCATTTACCATCTTCTATAAAATCTAGTGAGTGGCACAAGCATGGTAGGTCAAATATTAGTTTTAGAGCTACTTAGCATAAGATTAAACTAGTTAAGCAATAATCTAAACTACTAAGGAAGCATAAAATAAAATTTAAAACCTAAAAGCTAAGAAAACTAAGGAACTAACTAATTAGGGATAAGTAGTATCTTCCCATCTTACAATTGGAAGGGCTCTATCATCACCAAGTACTTAACTGAGCAACACCATTGTAGCATGTTGCAACTAAGGACTCTATCATCTGGCTTGCTGCCAATTCCCAGAATTTACCAAGCTAGATGAATACAGAGGATATATAGGGTGTGTTTATAGACTTTAGGAGCTCTATAAGGGATTAGGACAACCGGGTATCCTTAGTGTCCAAGTTAAACATGAAAATAAACTCCTAATACATCATTATTAAGCAAACTTATCCAAATAAGGCTTCCTGAAGAAAAACTTTTCTTACATTAACCTAACAGCCGTCAGAATAGTACATATGGTAGCTATTTTGTTGCCGCAATAGGTTGTGAAAATTCTACCTTGGTCAACTCAGGGTCTTTGGTTTTCTCAGACGATGTGCAGGCACGGCCGTTTTTTCTTCGGACGGTATCTTGGCTTCCATCGAATGACATGGTGTCAGACTTAGACTTGAAGTTTTAGTGGCTTTCTAGAAGGCTTTGCTGACCCTCTTTCTTCTGACGATGGACTTCATACCATTGGAATGGCAGATGTTCTGCCAAATCAATGTTGCTTGGTTTCCGGTCGGGCTTGACTTTTTTGTTTTTGTCCTTTGACTTTTTATTTGATATCGATACAGTTTGTGAAATTTATTAAATAGCCAAAAGTAGAAAGTTACTGTTTCATGCTTTCATTAATGAAATTTCTACTGCACCACTCTTTCTTGTTTTTTTTTTTTTTTTGGCTAAAGCGAAAGGGGTAGGGGGGGAGGAAGGAACAAGCCCACCCCCGCATAGCAGCCCCCACTGGGCCCACGCCCCGCCAGGAGAATGTTCGATGCGGGCAGAAATGGCCGTGTGTTGGGCACCCCGACCGGTTTTACTCATACCCTCTCCATCCGTAGACCCGGCTCAGCTACTCCTCTAAGCTCTGGCTCCCCGACCGGTTTTACTCATACCCTCTCCATCCGTAGGCCCGGCTCAGCTACTCCTCTAAGCTCTGGCTCGAGTCCCACGTGTGAGTACGTCACACCCGGCACCACCCCGGCTACTAGCGGTTCAAGAGCGGTCCTACACCACAAGTCCAAGCAGTGGCCAAAGTAGTGAGCTCCGGTCCACAATTTAATCGTCGCCGCAGCGATTCGAACTTGGGACCTTGTGGTTAGAATTGCTGCCCAGTACCACTAGGCTACCACCTTGGTGGCACCACTCTTTCTTGTTCATTGTGATGTGTTGGGGCCGCCCAAGTTGCCTCTGTTTCTATATGGCTTTTGTAGATACACATGGTTCTATCCATTGCAGTCAAAATATGAAGATCTCATTTGCTTTCATCTCTTCAAAAATATAGCAGAAAATTTATTTTCCACCACTATCAAATATTTATTTTCCACCATTATTATTTGCTCTTATTTTCCACAACTTTAATCTTGATCATTGCCCTCATGAAAAGTGTTAGGTAGCAAGATTATATTCATTGCCACCAGCGGCAGCCAAATCAAAAACTTCTATTGGCAATTATCGTCCAAACCACTCGGTAAAATGGCTACATAAAATCGCCACTCATTATCAAGCAAGCCACCCATCAATTTATTTAAACATAGTTTTTTGCATAACAGCAAATCGCTGAGCCACTAATCTCTAATCAACAATCTTTTTCTTTAAGGATCTATTTAGATAATTCTATTGGATCTTTGGATAATCCTAGTGGATTCTTAGCGTTAGCATTGGAAACAGGATTTTTGGTATTATATAATATGAGGTCTAGCCTAGTCTATGTCAGCTAAACCCATTCGAATCTATATTCCTATAGGATGGAAAAAAATAATAATATACTTTTTTTTATTCCTATAAAATTTGGGCCGGCCCATTCTGAAAAAAATGATTGCCCGGTTAATCCAAATAGATTTGGACTGCCCAGGTTATCCAAACGGGCCTAAATGGGATAAAAAGACCCTGCGGTAGAGTTGGGCACTGGGCCGGGCCGCCCATGGCCCGGCACGGCCCGGCACGAAGCGGGCCGTGCCTGGCACGGCCCGCTTGCTACAGTACCGGGCCGTGCCAGGCACGGCCCATTCAAGGGGGCCGGGCTGGGTCACACTTTTCTGGCCCGCGGGCCGAGCCCGGCACGGCCCATTAGGGCCTGGGCTGGCACGGCCCGCGGGCCAAGAACGGCACGGCCCTGCGAGGCCAACGAGACCATCCCCTGCGACATGGTCCTCCTCTCCACCGCCCTTATATCTCCTTCCTCCCCACTTGCTACCTCCCACATGGTCTCTGACTCCAGCTCCGAACCCCGCCACGAACCCAACCCCATTCTCCCACTATCTCGCCCTCTGCTCCCCACCCCCAATTCTTCTGCTCCTATGGACCTGCAACCTGACCCCGCCGGGTCGGCCGCGACCCAGCCCGAGTCCCCCGACGCCCGACTGGTCTTCGTCTCCCATCCGGACCGGACGGCCACCCAACACCGCAGCCCCGCCGGCAACGCCATCCGCACCACCAAATATAACTTTATAACGTTCATTCCGCGAAATCTCTACGAGCAGTTCCGCCGCGTCGCCTACATCTACTTCTTCATCCTCGCCTGCATGAACCAGATCCCCCAGCTCACCGTCTACGGCCGCGAAACCGCCTTCGTCCCCCTCGGCGTCGTCCTCTTCCTCACCGCCGTCAAGGACGGCTACGAGGACTGGCAGCGCCACCGCTCCGACAACCGCGAGAACAACCGCTCCGCTGCGGTCCTCCTCCCCTCCGGCGGACAATTCGCCCCCAAGAAGTGGAAGGACATCCGGGTCGGTGACGTGGTCCGTTTGCGCTCGTGCCGTGCCGGGCCCGGCCCGCCAATCCACGGGCCTGAGGCCGGGCCGGGCTTCGGTTTTTCGCTGAGCGGGCCGTGCCGGGCACGGCCCGCTAACGAAACGGGCCGTGCCGGGCCGGCCCGGCCCAGGCCCACCGGGCTACGGTCTAAACGGGCCATGCCTGGCCCGGCCCGTTTCGTTACCGGGCACGGCCCGCTAACGAAACGGGCCGGGCCAGGCATGGCCCGTTTAGACCGTAGCCCGGTGGGCCTGGGCCGGGCCGGCCCGGCACGGCCCGATGCCCATCGCTACCCTGCGGTATCAACACCACCCATGAAGCAGTAATCTTATATCATAACGACTCGAACCTCAATCGTAAAGCCTCTCCCTCTCCCAAGCGAGCTCATGGCATGGCGCCGCTTCGCCACCGCCAACCTCTCCTCCCTTCTCTCCCCAAAACCTAACCCCAACCGCAACCTCCCCTCCGGCGCCGCCTCCGCCGCCCCCTCCGCTCCCTCCGCCGCTGACGTCCTCCCCTTCCTCAACTGCCGGCAGCGGAAGAAGCTCCGGAAGAAGCTGCAGAGCCCCCGCGTGCGGCCCATCCAGCACGACGCCGGCCGCCTCGTCCCCCACTTCGAGACCATCCTCCACGGCGAAGCCCACCTCCGCTTCATCACCCGCACCAAGTCCTTCCTCGCCGGCCTCCCCGGCCGGGGCCTCCCCCTCGCCGACGCCGGCAAGCTCCACCGCGAGCTTGGCTTCCCTCGCGGCCGCAAGGTCTCCCGCTTCGCCGCCCGTCACCCCCTCCTCCTCCACCTCCCCCGCCTCCCCCCCGACTCCAAGCCCTACCTCGCCTTCACCCCCCTCATGGATTCCCTCCTCGAAGAGGAGCGCGCCCTCATGGACGCCATGGAGCCCCAACGCGTCACAACTGTCCGCAAGCTTCTCATGATCTCCGCCCGCCGCCGGATCCCCCTCGCCAAGCTCCATCACTGCCGCCTCCTATTTGGCCTCCCCGACGACTTCCGCGATCGGGTCCGCAAGTACCCGGACTTCTTCCGCATCGCCGTGGACCCCGACGGCCGCCATGTGCTCGAGCTCGTGGAGTGGGATCCGGCGCTTGCCGTCAGTACCCTGGAGCGCGACTTTGTCCCCGATGAGGCCCGGGTTCTGAGGACCTTCAAATTTACCATTCCCCATGGAAAGTCCTTACCTCTGGAGGAGGATGACGAGAGAACGTTGAACTCTCTGACTACTCTCCCCTTGGTGTCGCCATATTCTGATGGGTCGGAGCTGAAGCCATGGTCGCTGGAGGCAGAGAAATACCGGGTAGGCGTGATTCATGAATTCCTGAGCTTGACATTGGAGAAGAGGGCTTGGATTCACCATCTTGTGGAGTTCAAGGAAGAGTTTAGCCTCACAAAGCATACGTACCAGATGCTTTTGAAGCAGCCCCGGGCATTTTATCTTGCAGGCACTGCAATGAACTGGGCTGTATTCTTGAAGGATGCTTATAAGGATGATGGGAGTTTGATCGAGAAGGACCCGCAGGTGGTGTTCAATGAGAAATTGCATAGATATGCATGCATGACAGAATCCGAAGGAGGCGAGGCAATTGTTGAAAAAAGGATTAATGGCTGATAGTGGCTATTTTATATATTAATGTAGATTGATTTGAGAAGGGAACATCATTGGCAATGAAGGCAGCAGGGCAGGCTGGGTCTATTTGATTGCTGCTGGAACTGGCATCTTGCATGAGATTGGGGCTTTGAGGCAACTTCCTCCATTTTAGGGGTATTTGAGTAATTCAGTTACAGGCTATTGACTGGTAACTTCTTGTTCTCATTGACATATTATTTTTTCTTTGTTGAACTTACACATCACTGATTCACTTTTCTTGCTTTATTTTGGTTTGTCGCTAACATCTTAGTAATGTGTAATTCTTTCAATCAAATCAATTAATTGTTCCAATACTTAAGCTAAGCCTTCATTTTTTTTCAAATCACATTGTACCTGTTAATATAACATAAGATTATGATAGGATAAAAACAAATTACATAGATTACCAAAATAACAAAGATAAACTATATAGTGTAATCCTATAATAAGCCTATAATGGCAGCATGTAGATATTATTCTAGAATAGAAGGCAAATAATTCAACCTGTGTTAATAAGACTTATGACTTGTGTGGCTCAGTTTTGCCATTCTTGCAGTACAATCCATGACTGTTATTTCATAGATGATGCGTAGTTCATCTCCTTATGTTTAGTAAAATCTTTTTGCAGGAAATATATCAATATTCAGTCTTGTTTTGTAATAGATTAAAAATTATTGATATATATTTGTAGATATATTGTTGTATATGATGATGTTCATTATGTCTATTTTTTAATGTTTGGCACCTTATAGCATTATCTGGTATTGGTACCTATTCATGCATCTCAACTTAGGATTATAGCTTTATGATGTGTGTTGACATGGATGAGTTAAGTGAGAAAACAAAGCAAGTTGGCCTTAGAGGCATCCAAATTGTGGACTGTCATACTTGGTAAATCTTATTGGAATCTAACTTATGACCAAATGTATAATATATTTTTATCAGATTATGCTCTGAAATGGAGCAAAAGACAAAAGGAGTGCAAATTAATTCATTGTGATTTAGTTGGAGTCATGGTAGCAATATCTACGGAAATGTGCAAAAGAAAGCTAAGAACAGTCTAAGACTGGTCACATGAATAGAAAAGTAGAAATGCACCCTTGGAGACAATGTAGCACTTAAAGAAAAGAATCCTACAATTAAGCTTAAAAGAGGTAAATGTTTCCTTCTTTCTTGTTGGGTAGGGAAGTAGGTGCTATGACAACAAAAGAGAGAGTCCACTTCTGGTGTAAGCTGACTAGTATTCAATTGCATGTTTGGAACTTGAGAACTTTTAAAATCTTGTCAGCCTCTTAGGACTCCAAAGGAAGTGGATTTTGATAGTCCTAATTTGCTGAAACATGGAGTAATGTTATATTGGAGAATATGAAGGATATTCTTGTAGTAGTAGTTTCTATACAAGTCTTTGTGTTAATAAGTGGGTTATCAAAAGATCCATGCTTGTCAGAGGATGAGGATTTGGCATTGGTAATGGTGAAGCTAGGATCTTGCAAGGGAAGGAGTGATGGACTTGATTCGAGTAGTTTTGCTGGGTGGCTTGGAGATGAGATGATGAAATCAGATGTTTGATGTCAGAGAGTAACAAGCATATCTATGATTTTGACCTTTTCAAGACTTGCAATTTGAGTTTGTAATACTGGTTGCTTGAATGTATATGTTCCGAGATGTTTAAGGCATTCAAAGTATAGGATTTCCATCCTTTTTAGCATGCATTGTGGAAGGTGTAACTAATGAGTGATTCTCCTCAACTAGGATTGGGTTTGGGTGGAATTTTTTTGGCAAGCCAGGTCAATAATTCACAAAGTACCAGTAAAGACTATGTGCATTTTCATTTTGATTCAAGTATATAGAGTGAAAGAGTTGAATGATAGTTGCATTGGGAAACATTTGATAGAAAGCTATTATAGGTTAGATGATAATGATGCAAGTTCTCTTAATGTGACTTGGGCTACTTGAGGGAGTGGATTAAGGTTATAAAGATTATTGAATTAAGTGAGTTAACTAAGGTTTTAAAGGGCACTGAAGCTTCATTTACAAGTATTCTAAATGTAGTCTGTTTTAGTAGAATGTCCTTTTGGTATGGATACTAACAAGGTTTGCTGTCTCAATACCGGATATTGTATCAATACCATGCTGTTACAATATTGATACGCTCAGTACGGGAGTCGGTTCGGCATACCAAGACTCGGTCTGCATCTTGGTTTGGTATTGGTATGGTGCAGTATGTCCGGTATGGGATGGTACGCACCGTTATGGCGAACCATGGATACTGGAATGTTGATTGGTTGGTTCTTGCAACTAGGATGTTGAATATGGCCTAGCATTGAAAAGCCAAAGATCCTAACAATTAGGGTGGACCGAGATTGATCAAACCATAGATTTTTCTTGAGAGCCTCATTTTTATAATTTTCTTGGTGGAAATAGAACTTCATAAATTCATTGTCCTATGCTATAGTTCTCACCTATTTATTAAGTCTCAATTGGGAGATAATGCTATTATAATAGAGAACCTTCTCACTTTCTGTCAAAAGACCCCATACCTTTTGTCTCTCTGCCTACTTTCTTCTATCTCTTCATCTCATCCTCTCTTTAGCCTCTAATCCAACTTTCCATCTTGTTGCTTTTCTACAATCCATGCATATATGCCTTCATATGTCTATGCATCTATAAGTGTGGCTGTGGCTTGGATCAGATTGTCTCTTTAACCTTGGGCATGTAGGATGAGGCAGTCTTGCCATGTATTTTTTGTTTTCAAAGAGTTGTGGATGTCTCAAGTTTTTCGTGTTTAACCCTTTTCTCTTTTTCCTCCTTGCTTCATCTATTGTTTCACTTATATGGTATTTTAGAAACCTTTGCCTTTTTCATTTTTGAAATAGATTATGTTTGCTTTTATGCTGGCAAAGTAGGTCAGGTTTGTTGTTAGTACTGGTTGGTAATGGGTGTGACTACTACTAGTGAAAAGTCGAAAATGACAATAACAATATTACTATTAAAAAAAAGAAATTGGCAATGACAATAATGATCTAGATGTCAAAATGGAAGATAG
Source organism: Phoenix dactylifera (assembly GCF_009389715.1). Taxonomy (NCBI): domain Eukaryota; kingdom Viridiplantae; phylum Streptophyta; class Magnoliopsida; order Arecales; family Arecaceae; genus Phoenix; species Phoenix dactylifera. The sequence continues at coordinate 55,446 of NW_024068731.1, forward strand.
TGTGAAGTGTACTTTTCTCATGCTTCCAACTCGAATGCATGAGCCAAGGCACATGACAAATAACTGCATATCCCATAGTTCTAGGTTCTAAAAGACGTGCAAGGTGTAATACTTGGAATTCATAATCCTACAACAATATCCACAAAAAGAAATATTCTACTCAAATTCCACATGACAAACAATTGTCAGGCTCAAAGCATCCATTAACCACACTATTAAAAAAAACCAACTACTAACTAGAATCCAATCCAACAAATCTCCAAAACTAAGGAAATCCACTAATACGAAATTTTGAAAACATATATTTATCAAAGTTGCTGACAGCCACAACATACTAAGTTATAGCACAACTAAGGCTAACAAGAACTAAGACAATAGTTCCAAACCAAAGGGCATGTTTGGTAGTGCTTTAAAAAAGTGCTTTTGTGATTAATGCACAAAGCACTTCCAAAGGACAATGTGTTTGGCAACATTTTACGAAAAGTGCTGCTGTAGTTGGACCTTTCTTTTGCACTACTATGGATAGTAAATAATAGGAAAGATTGGATTCAACTATTGACTACTTCTAGCGGAAATAAAAACGCTTTTTAGGAGGAGCTAGAAAACCTTGCTTCTGGCTTCTTCTCTTTTTATAAAACAGAAGCAACACCAAACATAGTCTAAGCCTTCCATGCTCACTACCTGTAACCAGTAGCCAGTTCTTGGTGTTTTCAAAAGAAAAACAAAAACATGGAAAAGTGAGCTAATTAGCCCAATAAGTTACCATTAACACCACTAGAGGGATCAAGCCTAAGTAAAATAGATAAATAAATAAATAACAGTAAGTTCATGAAAATATTGGAAGTAAATTATGAAACAAAGAGTAATTACAATCTCACTTTGTAAGCAATCAGTAATTTTAAAAATTCAACAAGTGATAACTTGTAAAAGAGGTGGAACAATTAAACTATAATAAAAAAATAATTGTTGAACATTTTCAATGAGTTTTCTGAAAATTTAGCTATACAATTTATTCACTCTCTGTGTCTTTATGATTATGGCCACAATTAGCCCCATGAGATGGCCTGAAACCACATTTGGCCATCTGGTATTGGCTTGAAATCACATTTGGTCCTATGATGGAGGCATGGAAGAAACTAGTTTTTGAGTATAATAATACCAACGATTAGCACAACCCCATTTTGCCCTGTAACAAGGCTTGAAAGAAAATAGTCTTTGAGTACAACAATGGAAATGATGAGCCTACTAGCTAGGCGGGATCATAGTCAAACTGAGAAAGTTCAGACAAGTCATAATTTTGTTTTCGGTATCATTCTCAAAGGTTCACCAATGTCCAAAACCCAGTTAAGATTTAGAATTTCCAAAGTAATTCGCATAAACAAAGCTCCCAAAATGTAAATAATCCTTTCATTTTCAAATTGACACAAATTCCTAAAATAACAGGTTTCCATCTCAATAAATGTTAAGAGCCTTGTTGCTCCTCCGTACTTCATCCAAGTTATAAAAATATTGTATTTATAAAAAACATAAACTATTTATTTTCATAATATAAGTTTTTAATGTGTAACCATAAAATCAAGCTTTCAAGGGGATACAATTAGCTAATTTTGCAATACAAACTATTTAAAAGCTAAGCACATGATACCATGTTTTCAATGTAATGAATCCATCTAATGTCATTTCGAATAAATAATTATATAAAATTTAATTTTCAACCTATTATAAGTGATAGAGGTAACTTACCAAATCACGAGTACTTATAAGTAGATCTTTCCAACAAGGAGCAACGACTGCACTATCCCAACCTTAGACAACACGATCATGACATTTATTTAGATTCATATGACTACTCAAAAGCTCGATCCTAGGTCTAAAACATAGATCTTCCCCCATAGGGGGCTGCATAACCTTTCTTTCATGGCTAAACCACAAAGCCTAAACAATTAAGAAGCCCTCTAGGTGCACTACAACTTAGGGCAGAAAATCCACAAGAACAACCACCAAATGGTGGCTCTAGGCAAGGGAAAACTACTACTTGGTAGCCTGGGGCTGAAGCTTAATCTTGCTATATGTCCCATAAAACACAAGAAAACCCCTAAATAAATTTATTTAAAGTAGTAAGACTATTGCACTGCTGATATTCATGGAGAAATAATTGCAATAATCATAAAATGGGAACATCTGAGATCTATCATTTGAAGAATTCTATTATACATGAGCCTTACCCTGACATGCATGATCAATCTATATAGATTTTAAATGCACATAGGACTCCAAAATTATAGGGTGAGGTATTTAACTAAATGCAATCACCTGATGATTCATGCCTTCTATCCTCCTCTTATTCCTTGAGATGAGAAGCCCTAGCCTCTAGCCTTGAGAGAAAACAAGATGGGAAGGAGAATATTAGCCGGTTTGCTCGTAACGATAGAAGTACATATGAGAGATAGCGAGCAATAGAAGGAGAGATCGAGTGAGAGATGAGAGAGAAGAGAAGAAAGAGTTGCCTATCCTGAGAGGATGCGAGAGAGTGCAGCAAGAAGAGGGCTTGACATGAGAGAAAAACGGAGAGAGATTCTCAACATAAGGAAGAGTGTGTGAGAGGGAGGAAGACAAGAGGGACGAGCATACTGGACAGAGAGCATGGGCATGTAAGAGAGGTAGGAGAAAGAGAGAGGGAGCATGGGGCATGCAAGAGAGAGATACAAGAGAGAGAGAGAGAGAGCATCGGTGGTAAGAGTGAGAAAAAGGGGGTGTGTGTTTGGAGGCAGAGAGAGAGAGAGACAAAGAGGGGTGCAGGCATGTTGTGCAGAGAGAGGCATCAGGGCTTACACACCATAGAGCGCTCCCCTTTCCCTCCAAACCGAGTGATATTCAATTCACCCAGTCAAGTAGAGCTGGATCTCCTCAGTTATTTTTCTTAAAGGTATTATAACTTCTCATCCTACAATTAGTGCTCAGTTTCTCAAATTGGAAGATGCTTGATTCTTCTGTAATTACTTGTTATTAAAAGGAATTGCTTGGAATAATTTAAAACCTCATCTGCAACACCTTTACAAGCTTTCTTGCAGATTTACGTTCAAAATTGTGATATCAGAATTTTGCTGCTTTTCCAGGTGAGCAACCTTCTTACCTTTTCCTATTGAACCTAGTGCAAAGAAGCCACCACTCTGGTTTGCTTCCAAGTTCCAAACTTGAAGGTTTTTTATGTTATAACAGTAGCGTCCTTACGAGATCCCACTGTAGAAGGCTTTATAGATGCAATAAACCACCAGATATTTTAAGAAATACTAATCACAACCTCCTATGCTTCCATCTTTTCGATCACTCTACAATTAAGAGCAATTTCAGCAACCAGTCTGCATCCCATTGAACATCTCAGTTTTAGATTTTGGCTTTGTTCACCAATTAAACCACCAGATCATGCTACGCTAGTTATCTTTGTGCGACTCAGAATTTAGAGAGTGAATGACATATATTGACATTTGGCAAGATTTTGTCTTCGCACACCTAAGCGATCTTTCAAACAAAATGAACTTCTTTTCCTCTGAAGAATGGGGTATTTAGGCACAGTATTGATAATTGAAAGGCAGCCGTTGTGCATGGGTCGTAGATCATCCTTAATGGAGTCTATTTATTTGTATACTGGAATCGAATGTGAAGGTATGCTAACAACTGATCATCCTGGATGCTTAATCTCATAATGGAAAATTTTAGTCAAAATTCAAACCTCTCAAGGAATAGAGGATATCAGTTTTGATGCAGCTAGTTTCATTCTGGTAAAAATTTGTCTTGACAATAACCAACCTAATACTAGGGTTGCAAGCTAGTGAGATTGGATGACGTTGTGTATAGGTGTGGCAAAATATGATCCGACCCGCCAACCTGATCCGTGTTCAACCCGCCATAAACAGGTTTGGGTTTGGCCTAAACAGGTTCGGGTCGTAAACAGGTTGACCCGTTTAACCTGTTTAGTAATTGGGTCGGATACGGGTTTTAGATATCTGATCCGTTTAACCCGTATAACCTGTTTAATTTTTGGGCTGATAGATAAGGAAATAAGGACCACAGGCCCACAACCCACAAGGCCTACAGGCTACCGCTCGGCCCAACTCACCGCTCGGCCCAGCTCCCCACGTCGGCCCAGCTCCCCGCGTCTGCCTAATTTCAGCGCGAGCCGTGAGGTTCACGAATCACGATTCACGACTCCATCACTCCACCCGTCCACACTCATGTTCTCCATTCTCCTGTTCTCCATTCTTTTTAGGGTTAGGGTTAGCTCTAGCGCCGCCGCCGCCCGAGTTCTTTGCCTGTCCCTCTTCCCCTCTCCTCCGGACCTCCGCCCTCTCCTCTCTCATGTCGGCTACTTCCGCCTCCCCGTGCGGCACAGCAACTCAAGGGTTTCGACGGCTCGGACCCGAGCAGCGGGCGGCGACGAAGGAGCCACGGCGGAGGAGAAATCTCACAGCCGCCATGGAGCTGAGGAGCAAGACGAAAGAAAAGGAGCAGAGAAATTAGAAAGAAGGGAAGAGAAACGGTGAGTCGTACTCGTATCTCTCTTAATCTCTTCATTTCAAACTAACAGTCACCCTCTCTCTCTTGCCAAAGCCCCAACCCCCCACCTCTGTCTCTCTCCGTCTAACCCTCCCACAGTCCCACCTCTCTCTCTCTCCGTCGAAGCCTCCCAACCGCTCCACATCTCTCTGTTGCCGAACGGAACCCCAAGGTCCCCAATCCCCCACCTCTCTCTCTCTCCCCGTCGAACCTCCCATCTCTCTCTCTCTCTCTCTCTCTTGCCGGTGGATGACGACGATAGCGGGCCGACTACCGAGGAGCGCCGATAAGCTCCCCGATGGGGAAGACGAGGGAAACAGTGAAGCACCGATGACCGAGCACGGGTAATTTCTAATCTCTCTCCTTTTTTTGAGTATTTTATTTCTAATTATTTATAATAATATTTAGTTAAACGGGTAAGCATAAACGAACCCGACCTGTTTAATTGATCCGTTTATTAAACAGGTTAAACGGGTCGGATCGGATTATCTGTTTATTAAACAGGTTGGGTTCAGATTGTAATTTCTGACCTGTTTAATAAATAGGTCAGATTCAGGTTTATATATTTCGGACCCGTTTAATATCTGACCCGACCCGTTTATGTCTGACCCGACCCGATTGCCACCCCTAGTTGTGTATGATCTAAGCTTGATCCACTTAAACTCAGATTTGGATGGATAAGATTTAAGGTTTATTTTATTGATCCATCAGGTCTTTAGCTCAAATCAGAAAATAGACAACCACAACATTAACCATAGGAAATTGGTGTAATTGGATTACTTTTTATCGTAAATGTATCTCGTAAAAAGATAACATTTATAACAAGATATATGCTTTCTTAGCAACCTGTCCACATACTAACAATCACATGTTGTTACTATTGAGAACCCGAATAGTTGATTTACTACATTAAGTTATTCCTAAAAGCACCTTAGTTTCTTAAATTCAAGGAGGGTCTGGATGGTGCAGAAAAAAAAATATTGTATTTGTTTTAGATTGGTTTTGCTTGGCATCAATCCATATCTGAATTGAGAAATAAGTTTTTTTTTATCCAAGCATGATACAAATTACCATGGCTCAGATAGGACCCCTGTATTTTTGAGTTGGTTTAAATCAACAATGGGTCAATTGGATCCACTTGCAGCTGTAATGAATATGTTTAGAATTCAACCATTTGTTTTGCAAGTAATTTCCATGAGTTATTTGATGATGTGTGCTCCAATCAGTAAGTTTTCCGGTGCTTTTTTTATCAACATGACCTTTATAAAAAAAATCATTTTCTTTTCTCATAAACGAGAAAATGCATGGAAAATTCTTAGGGAATAATGGATAAGAATCTAATAAACCATGCAGTCTACTGATAGCCAGAGGTTAATATTTAAGATTCCTTATATCTTTTATGCATTTTCATAGGTTTGTATATGTCATTGAGAGCTTCTGCTTTTTGTTTTTTAGGATATTTCCTTACCTCTTCCCATCTTCTGTTTCCTGTGTGACACCTTACATCCCTTTTTGAAAGTGATAAGTAACATGTAACTTATTTTTTCCTCAAGTAATTAATTTCTTTTAAATCATGTAGGCAACAAGAAAGCGACCAGCAACTACAAACAATTTGTACAACTACCCTAATTAAAGCAAGTAATGCCAGAAGTCTCTGATTCCCGTTTCTTTGTTTCATTTGCAAGTCTACAATGTCTGCTCTCACCTTTGTGCAGGAATAGGTGAAGCAGCATGTTCTCCATGTTGCATCCCTAATACCTACTAATCGATATCTACAGTCAATTTTATCTCTCATATATGATTTCTTTTCTTCTGAACCGAGTGTTTGATGCTTGTCTTGCAGAGTATGGCACAAGTGTTGGTGCTTGCCCTTCAAGCTGTGTATTGATTTTTCTGCTCGTCACCTTTTCTGGTCCTGCACTTGTTCATAGCTCTCAAACCCTTGTTTGCCTGTCTCGCCAGCCTCCTCTGATAAATCGGACCTGCTATCCTCAAAGTTTGGCCCCCTGCAATGCTGCTAGTTGCCACCTTCCTTGGCCTCATTTTTTTTTTATGGCGCTATTTGTTCAGGTAAACAAGCTGTGGGAGTTCGAGACAGCTTTCTACAACCAATTGACCCCAACTTTGCTCTGCTTTGGATTGCCTGACAGGTTGAGGTCCAATGGAGGGTTGTGGCCAATGAGCTGTAAGAGGGCCTTGCCTGTGGTTAAATTATTAAAGCTTAGGTCAAGAACTGAAATCTTTTGAAGCTTATGAAGCCCCTGTAGACTGCTGATTTTATTTCCAACAAGATATAGCTGTCAGATGAGAAAGCGGTTTGACAGTCCTGAAGAAGTCATTGGACAATTATTTTCAGTTCAGTTACTGATGATTGGTTTTTAAATCTGTGTCCAAGAAAGCACTTGGCTTAAAGATATATGCATCAAAAGAAATTAAGAAGGCAGCAAAATTTACTGTACATCCAGTGCCTACCATGATTGCTATCATGACTGATTTGGGAGATGGGATTATAAATTAGATCACGATTGCAAACTCGTGTCAGGTTTCCGACCTCCTCGATCACTTTGATCTTGTTCCTGGGCAAATCAAGGATGTGAAGGCCTGTAGGTAGAGAAATTGGAGGAATATGTGCTGCAGTAGCAACAAACAACAGCGGGAGGCTACAATCTTATTATAGATTTTTACTAGTAAATAAAATTATTTTCATGTTATAAAATTTTATATTTTATGAGCTATTCCTAGCTATTATGATAGTATATAATAAGTTATAATAGTAAAATAAAATACAAATAAAAATTTAAGTCGAAACAATAATAAGATTACTTGAAATAAAAGAATTATAAATATATCTTAAGTATTATTAAAATAAATAAAAGAATAGTTACTAAATCAAAAGGTTTTTTATGGTTAACTTAGCTTTTTTGATGAATGAGAAGAGGCTTTTATTAATTATTACTATAATTTGTATTTTTAATTTGTTATCGTTCTCTGCTTCTATTTTATTCTAGTATAAAAGTAAAACTTATACTCAAAATCTCAAGTAATATGTGAAAACATATCTTTGAAATCAAAGACAAAAGCCAAACCCACTTAACCCCGAGGCCATTCTGAATTGAATTTAACAATCTCATGTAGATCTGTTGTACATGACATGTTGATGGAGTAGTTGTTCACTTTTCATCATAACACTGGTGATCGTTATTTTTGACCTTCAACGCATAACAACTCAATCTTGTCCCTATCTTGGTTCCTAAGAAAAGGGCAAGATACACAACATTTATTTATAAATGCTTAAATTTATATTGAAAGTATAGTAGAGTAAGAAAACTATGCCTTTCTTTAATTTTGAATATCTTAGGCCCTGTTTGGGGGAGCTGCTGGCAGTAGAGCTGTTGGAAGTAGAGTTGTTGGAAGTAGAGCTGTCTGAAGTAGAGCTGTTATAAAAAGTTGTTTGCTGTTTGGTAACTACATTCGTAAAGTGCTGTGGTACTTTGTTTTGTGTTTGGTAAACAAACTGAGAAAGTACTTTTGTATGACAAAATTACCATAAAGGACATTGCATAGTATTATACAACAGAACATAATAAAACATAACATAAATTAATACATAAATATACGATATAGTATAATATTATTGTAATATAAAATAATATTATGTTAATATAGCATAATAGTAATATAATTATTAGAGTAAATTAATATTTGGAAATATAACATAATATTAAATTATTTAACATAACATATTAATGTATTATGATATAATGTAATATATATTATATTTATAGTATAATACAATAATAAAAGTATAAAATATTATAATTATTAATATAAATTAATTTCTCATAATATAACATAATATTAAATTCTTTAAAATAACATATTAATGTATTATAATGTAATATAATATAATATTTATAGTATAATACAATAATATAGGTATAAAATATTATAATTATTATTATAAATTAATTTTCCATAATATAACATAATATTAAATTATTTCAAATAACATATTAATGTATTATAATGTAATGTAATATAATATAATTTTTATAGTATAATACAATAATAAAGGTATAAAATATTATAATTATTAGTATAAATTAATTTTTCATAATATAACATAATATTAAATTATTTAACATAACATATTAATGTATTATGATATAATATAATATGATATTATATTTATAGTATAATAAAAAATAAAGGTATAAAATATTATAATTATTAGTATAAATTAATTTTCCATAATATAACATAATATTAAATTATTTAACATAACATATTAATGTATTATGATATAATATAATATGATATTATATTTATAGTATAATACAAAAATAAAGGTATAAAATATTATAATTATTAGTATAAAATAATTTTTCATAATAATTTTTCATAATTTTTCATAAAATAATTTTCCACGGTCCAGGGGCTCTTCTTCGTGGTCCATACTCGAGGAGGACCTCAGCGTGGGCCGCGAGGTTGATGAAAAAAAACAATAGATTGATTTTGGAAGGTATGGATAAGGATTAAAATTTTTTTCTTCTAAAATGTGGTTCAAGAAATGCATACAAAAATTGAAAAGAAAAATACCTTTTCTTACGGAAGGGAGTCTGACGGCTAGGGTTCTTGGCTCCAGCAGATTTTTAGGTTTATAAAGGGACAAACTATAAAATTATGTTATTTTAATATGGACATTTTTGTCAAAAATACAGCTTTCCGAAAAAGCTGAAACAGCTTCCTCCCAAAAGCTTCAAATTGGAGCTTCCTCCCAAAAGCTGTTTTCAGCTTCCCGCAAAAGCTGAAACAGCTTTTTGAAAAATTTACCAAACACAGTTTTTCATCTAAAAGTACTTTTGGAGGGCCAGAAAGTGCTTTCTGGTCCTCCAAAAGCTCCCCCAAATAGGGCCTTAGTATTAATAACAGGAAATGAGGTTTATATTATTATGCTCCATCTCACTAGCATGAGTGGCATGTGACAGATGACTGTATATCTTATAAGAACAAGATATAATAGATTAAGTGGAGTTAGAGTGGATCCAGCCCATGACTTATATAAGCTGAAGGATATTGCAGTATGGATCTACTTGACTTGACCATGGACTAATAGAAGTACTTGTGATTGGATTTGTAGTATTTGTAATTAGATTTGAATAAAAGTGGATCTTTAGCTCGGCGAGAATGTTGGGGTTCAAACAAGAGAAGTATGTGAGGATCTGTGTCTTTGAAGATACGAAAGAGGATTCTTGATTTTTTATCGGCCTGCCAGTCTTTGAAGGAAGCATGCCCGGCATACCTCTACTATTTACGTTACACGGTGGTTGACAATATTCATTGCCTTTCCTGTCTGCGAGCTTTCGCTTGATGAAGGGGGTTTATAAACTTCTTATCAAAAGAACGATGCGTGATGCGGTCTACTCAATTAATGGGGAACGGTCTATCATGGTGGTTTAAACTTCAAAGAGCAGACACAAAAGAGGATCCTTGATTTTTTATCGATCTGCCAGTCTTTGAAGGAAGCATGCCCGCCATATCTCTACTATTTACGTTACACGGTGGTTGACAATATTCGTTGCCTTTCCTGTATGCGAGCTTTCGCTTGATAAATGGGATTTATAAACTTACTCTTCTGTCTCTCAATAACTTCTATGAAATGGTTTCACGGGATTCAGCCAATTGTCTCGATCCTGGGATATCATTGAGAAATAGAAATCCGTGTTATCAAAGGATTTCCTGCAACATGTTTAGTTCCACATCGATAATGCATTAGGTACATTTTTGATATTTATATAGAGCTGAAGAATTCAAATAGGATCTTCTAGTTAGTCTTTTTAGATGAAGTTCTAAATTATTGCACATACCCTCAGCTTCTAGACCCTAAAGACTCCTTTTTTTGCTCGGACTCATATTATAAATAAGAAACAGAATTTCAAACCCACCACAATGTCCCAATTGGCTCACTTTATTTTCTCTAGTAAGAAATTAGAACTTCTATATTTGAACTCCACCTGTCTCAATAGGATCTCTCTACTCTCTTTAATCAACATATCTCAATCAACTCTATCTACTCCCCTCCCCTCCCCCAACTCTTCTGGAATCAAACCCTGCCCTCTTGCCCAAGTGGCAAAGGGTGATGTTCATGTGTTAAGAACTAGTCTTACATAAATTGAGAGTTTGGGTCCCAACTAAACTTAAGTTCTCTTTTAAGCATTCTCCCATTTCAAATAACTAATATAAAGCTTACCTCGAGGGCCTTTTGTATGAATCCTTTATCTTATGTTAATTATGGAATAATGAGTTCGACATTCCTTTAAAAAAAGATAGTGCAAATTATCTATCTTCACATGTATCACAAGATTATATATGATGTCAAATCCTGAAAATTTAACTACATCTTGTTACTTCTTAGTAAGGATAGAAATGCACATCAAGCAGTTTGCACTCGTTCAGATTACTATACCTAGGTTAAGTTCAACTTGCCCCATACTCAACTGAAGATACATGGGCCCAAGCTTAGCCTAAAAATTTACAACGAAGCTCGGGCCAACTCAAATGAGTAATAAATCAAAATTCAAAAAAGAATATGCTTATCCCAATTCGTAATCATGTTTATAATTCCAAATCTATATTAGTAATTTACGTATAACCCTTAGTTAGAAGAATAATTTTTTAATGACTAGAATCTTTACCTTATGATAAACAATTTTTAATATTGTATTTTTGTATTCTTATTATAATTGTGTGGTCTATGCCAAACATTTAAGTATATACCATATAAATATTGGTCGAGATTGGTTGGACTATCAAGCTCATAAATTATGAGCCCGAAATTTGCGCAATTTTAAATTGGATTTAAAGTTTTGACTCAAAACCAAGCTCAAAACAACTTATAAATATGGACCAACATCCTTATAATGTGGAAGGACAAGGAAGCCATGAACTCGTCCAACCTAATGTAAATCCTTAAATAAAAATTATGCGACTTCGATTTCCTTTTTTTGTGAGATTCCAATTTTTTTGGTATGCACTCTCAACATTTACTATGAATTATAATAGAGAAAATTGAAAAATGATGAGCATTTGAATTTAGATTAGAAATATGAAGTACCCATTCTTCCCTTCCCTCTCTCCTCTCCCTCTTCCACGCTTGGCTCTATAAATCCCTCACCCCTCCCCTCCCTCTGCTCTCCGCCCTATCCTCCCTCCTCTCGTTCCCCTTCCCTCTTCCCCATGCTGTTTTTCTCCTCGGCACCCTCTCCACAACCCCTACCCTTCCTGACTCTTCCCGAGTCGCCTCCCTCAAACTCCTCTATCATCTTCTTGATTCAAAAAAAACCTTTCCAAATTCCTGACGACCTTGTCCTTGAGATGCCTAGCAGCATTGGCTTCAAGGTCACTTGAACCGATAATGCCCCCTGTTTCAGCAGACTCATTGCTTATTTACTGGGTTATTGGAATACCAGAGGCCGTCCTTGCCCCATGCTCTTGATTCTCTAACTAATCCACCGGTGTGTGCTAGGCCTTATAACTTCATGGCTTACGAGCAAAATAGAGTCCTTTCATGGAGAGATTGCAGTGAATAAATGCAAACTGAGGGATTATGCTCCGTTTGCTCTCACGATTGCAGTGCTGGCTTCTGTTTTTTTTTTTTTTTTTTTAATGAGCCGGTGCCTCATATTAATCGAGCTTGAGTGCACGCCGAGTAATCTGAAATATGCGGGACCATCTCAATGCTCTTTCAGAGGAAGCCCCCAAGTGGTGCGCAGCGTAAGACGCAACTTAGTCGGCTATCTCGTTCGCCTCCCTAAAGATGCATGTGGCTCTGAAGGCAGCAAGCTCCCTCGAAATTCTTCGCATATCTTGAAGCAATGGGTGTAATCCATCATTGTTGTGTCTTCCCTGTATCCAATCAATTACTATGGCTGAGTCGCCCTCCAAGTGAATGCAGTATGCTCCCATTGCATGCCTAGCAAAGGTGAAACCCTTCTAGGCTACTCTCAGCTCTAGTCCAATGACCGACTCCTGGGCTGTACGCCGCCCATCCGCTACAATGAATCTGGACTCATGGTCTTTGATCACAAAGTCCACTCCTCTGTTACCACCATCCGAGATACTGTCGTCGAAGTTTACCTTAAGAAAATTAAATGGTGGGAGCTCCTAGGAAACAAGAAGCATCCTGCATTGTTGGTTTCTTGATGGCTTTCCACATGGGTACTTCTACTAGGCTTGAATTTTGATCCTTGATCAAGAAAATCAATCAGAGCGTCCAATTCTTTTATTGCAAAGTGAAGGGTTGCACTATCTCAAGACACTGGAACTTTTCTTCCCAGTAACACAGGTTCTTCCTACCTCTGAACCTTGTGCATTTTCTGTAACAAATACAAAGAGAAGAGAAAAGTCAGAACTAGTGTGTTATCATTGTGGAAAAATTGGACATACTAAAGACAAATGCTATAGGCTGATAGGATTTCCGCCCAACTTCAAGTTTACCAAAAACAAATCCGGAAATCTCAATAGTATTCCTTCAAACAAATATTCAGCAAATCAAGCAATTATTCAGAGCCAAGGAAAGGAATCAATATCATCTCAGACAGTGCTCACTCAAGCTCAAATGCAGCAACTCATTGATCATTTCAATGCTCAGATGCTTCATCAACCTAAGTCAAATGACTCATCTTCCCTGATGACCAAGACATCCACGGAATCATCAAATATTCACTCCTATGCTAACATGGCAGGTACTTCCATCTTTACTTCTTCAGCACTTTCTGTCATCAAACAAAATTCTAAACTAGTCAAGGAACAAGGAACTCCATGGATACTTGACACAGGAGCCACTAATCACATGGTTTGCTCAGTTTCCTTTCTTACTTCCATAATTTCTGAAGTACATGCATATGTTCAGATGCCAAATGGAACTAAGGCAAGGGTGACTCATATTGGAAATGTGAAGTTATCAGATCATCTAACTCTCACAAATGTTTTGTGTGTGCCTTCCTTTACCTTTAATCTTCTCTCGGTCAGTAAACTCACCCATGATGCTTCTCTATGTCTTATCTTCTTCGACAAACTATGTTTTATACAGGACCCCTCTTCATGGATGACGATTGGGTTTGCAAAGGTTCATAATGGTCTCTATTTCTTCCTTCCAAGTTCTGCAGACAACCAAACTACTCTTCCCAAGTATACTTCATTTTCCAAAAGTCAGGCTCTTCATGCTAAAGTCGAACATTCTTTTGATCTTTGGCATTTTAGACTGGGACACTTATCCAACCTTCGATTGAATTTAATTCAATCTCATGTCTCTGATGTAAAAGAAAATGAGTCAATGCAATGTACTGTTTGTCAGTTAGCCAAACAAAAAAAACCAACCATTTCCTGTAAGCAATTCCGTTACTTCTTCTCCTTTTGATTTAACACATTGCGACATATGGGGCCCTTATTCTCAAGCATCCATTCAAGGTCATCACTATTTCCTAACCATAGTTGATGATTATAGCCGAATAACCTGGGTATATCTCATGAAGTTCAAATCTGAAGCTAGATACCTTATGCAAACCTTCATTCATTTAGTTCAAACCCAGTTCAATGCCAAGGTGAAGAAAATCAGAACTGATAATGGCGTGGAATTTCATATGCCTGAGTTCTATAGTTCCAAGGGAATTATACATCAAAAAACCTGTGTCTACACTCCACAACAAAATGGCATAGTGGAAAGGAAACACCAGCATCTTCTCACTGTTGCTAGAGCTCTTCTCTTCCAAGCTTCACTTCCAATAAAATTCTGGGGAGATGCAATTCTAACAGCTACTTATCTAATCAATCGTATACCCACTCCTACCCTTAAAAACAAATCTCCATATGAAACTCTTTTTGGCTCTGTTCCTTCTTATACCCATTTAAGAGTATTTGGTTGTCTGTGTTTTGTTTCCACACTCAAACACAACAGAACTAAACTCAGTCCCAGAGCTAGCAAATGTATTTTCCTTGGATATCCAGCAGGGATCAAGGGATACAAAGTCTATGACTTAGAAGCTCAATCATGTATCATTTCCAAAGACGTTGTCCTTTATGAATCTACTTTTCCTTTTCAAAGTTCCAGTGCCAAAGAACTTGAAACTTCATCAATTTCATTACCACCGGCCTTACCAGACATTTACTTACCATGTCAAACGGAAATGAGTCATCTTTCCAACTCTCCAGCATCCAGTTCTGTTGACATAAACATGCCAAATGAGTCACTGTCACAGGATGAACATCACAATACTGATATTCTCCTCAGAAGATCCAATAGAAACAGAGTTCCACCAAGCTATTTGAAGGACTACCATTGCCAGTTAGCTACAAATGTAACTGCCGAACACCCAAAGTTATGTTCTACCTTCCACCATCTGTGCAAGCATCTATCTTATGACAATCTTTCATCATCCCACAAAGCATATACAGTCGCCCTCTCCTTGATCAAAGAACCTAAGACATATACTGAAGCCATGACTTCTCAGCATTGGAAAGATGCAATGCGAGCTGAAATAAAAGCCCTGGAAGAAAATGAAACTTGGACCATTACTTCTCTGCCTCCCGGGAAGAAAGCTGTAGGATGCAAGTTTGTTTACAAGACCAAGCTTAAATCAGATGGAACAATTGAAAGATACAAAGCTAGATTGGTGGCTAAGGGCTACACACAAAGAGAAGGATTTGATTACCAAGAGACTTTTAGTCCGGTTGCAAAACTCACAACCATAAGGGTATTTCTTGCCTTAGCAGCAATCCATGGTTGGCATTTGGGACAATTAGATGTTCATAATGCATTCCTTCATGGGGAGTTGGATGAAGAATTATATATGGAATTACCTCCGGGTCATCAGATGAAGGGGGAGTCATCTAACATGAATTTGGTGTGCAAATTACACAAGTCCATCTATGGTCTAAAACAAGCTTCTAGGCAGTGGTACTCAAAATTCTCCTCTTCTCTTACCACTATTGGTTTTCGGCAATCAAAATCTGATTACTCCCTATTCACAAGAGATGATGAGCATGGTTTTGTAGCTCTTATAGTTTATGTGGATGATATTATTGTGGGCAGCAATAGTATGACAGCAATTGATTCAATCAAAGCATATCTACATACTCAATTCAAGATAAAAGACTTGGGAACTTTGAAAATTTTTTTTGGGATTGGAAATTGCAAGATCAGCTGCTGGCATTCACCTATGTCAAAGAAAGTATACTCTTGAAATTCTAGAGGACACTGGGTTTCTTGGCAGTAAATCAATCACAACTCCAATGGAAATCAATCACAAATTATCACACTCCTCCAAAGATTCCTTGGTTGATGTCACAAGTTTCAGAAGATTGGTTGGTAGACTCATTTACCTAATAATTACAAGACCAGATATAACGTTTGCTGTGAATGTTCTCAGCCAATTCATGGATAAACCAGCACAAATCCATCTACATGCAGCTCACAGAATTTTGAGATACTTGAAAAGCTCTATAGGCCAAGGTATATTATTTTCCTCACAATCTCCTCTTCATCTTAAAGCTTATAGTGATTCAGATTGGGCAGCATGTCCCGAAACAAGGAGATCTGTCACTGGTTTTTGCATCTTCATCGGAGATTCATTGGTCAGCTGGAAGACCAAGAAACAACCTATTGTATCAAGATCCTCTGCAGAAGCAGAGTACCGGGCCTTAGCTCACACCAGTTGCGAAGTTGTCTGGTTGCTTGCCCTGCTAAAAGAGTTCAAGATACAGCATGCACAGCCGGCACTTGTATATTGTGATAATCAAGCGGCTCTTCACATCACCAAAAACCCAATCTTCCATGAAAGGACCAAACACATAGAACTGGATTGCCACTTTGTCAGGGAAAAAGTTATAGCAGGAGTTATTAATCCGGTTCATATCAGCTCAAAATTTCAGCTGGCAGATATTTTCACAAAAGCTCTGCCTGCTACCTCCTTTCATTTCTTGCTATCCAAGATGGGCACGATGAACATCCATGCCCATCTTGAGGGGAGTCTCAAGACACTGGAACTTTTCTTCCCAGTAACACAGGTTCTTCCCATCCAGACACCGGAACCTCTCTTCCCAGTAATACAGGCTCTTCCCATGAGAACCCCAACGACTCTCTCTCTGAACTCCATGATCTAGAAACTTCATCTCTTTGAATTTTAGATTAGTTACGTTCAGTTACAATTTGCATTACTTAAATAGCTAGATTAGTTACACTTTAATCCAGCTCAATGTGTATAAATATCACCAATCTGTACTATGAAAGACAAGAAATAGAATGAAATTAGCATTCTCCTTCTCCCCTGTTTCCAGCTTCTTTTCTTCTTTTTTCTAACACACTATGGCTACTTACCAAAAGGGAACCACCCTAGATATGAGCATGCTGAGACCAAAGCTACTGATCACTAGAATAGCCATCATGGAACCCTCATTGAGGTTGGTATTGCTCAGCTTCAGGCTTATTTAGGCTATAATCCCAAGGGTCCGTGACCTTGGTCAGGATCTTATCGAACCCAAAGTCGGCAATCTTGACATGTCGAGCGATGTTGATGAGGAGGTTGGAGGGATTGATTTTGCGGTGCGGTGGAGGTAGTGAAGGACTCGTGGGAATGATCTTGAGGGCGTAGAATTAAGTCGGGGAGTACTAGTATCGGACGGTGGGTAAATGAAGATCATATTGAGTCAGTATGATAATTGAAAGGACCCAATTAAAATTTTTAAGCCAAGAAGTTGTGAGCTGAAATCAGTCAAAAAAAAATGTTCCGAAGTTAAAATATGAGACATATGTAATTCTGCTCGAAGATGATTTGGCTATGGTAATTGGATTTAGAGATGCACCGCTTACATAGATGGTCGCCATCTTCTACTTTGGAATACTTGGGGTATAGCAATTGCTTTTTGGGCCCATGCTAATAGAGAGACTAATAAAACTGTAACTATTTTGAAGAAATATTTTTGGACCGACTGCGCCGTAATTTGCTATATTTTAACTTTTAGACCTATTTAAAATAGTTCCTAACTGTATCCTACCGCGGGCGAACATCGCCACCCTACAGCTCCACCGCAGGCGCACGTCGCCGCAGGAGGATGCCGCCACCCAAAAAAGCACCCCACGGTCGGCCGCCATAGGGACTTCGCTACAGCTCGCCTCCTCGGTCCCGTGGCTGGGACGCCGTGGTCCTGCGACTAGCAGAGGCCCGGCCACCCCGCGGCCGAGCCTAGCCGCTCCATGGGCCGACCGCGCACCACGGGTGGCATCGTGACGACCTGCAGAAGGATCACCGACCATGGGCGGTGGCGGCCACCGTGGGCAGCCATGGGTTCACCAAAAAAAAAAGAAAAAAGAAACAGCCGGCGGCGTTGAGAAGAAGGAGATAGAGAGGGAGAGAGAGGGGAAGAGGCGGTAGGATGGAGGATTTTGGGAAAAAAAAAATATTAATAAAGGTATTTTGGTAAAAAATAGTTTCTCAATAAAGCTGAAAATAGTATTTCGGAAAACTCGGAGCTTCTTCTAAAAAAACTATTTTTAGTTTTCTAAAAAAGCTAAAACAGTTTTTCAAAAATTTTATCAAATATATATATATATATATATATATATATATATATATATTTTTTTTTTTTTTTTTTTTTTTTTTTTTTTTTTTTGAGGAATTGGAAAGGCTCCTCGCCCTTCAAAATTTTCCAAAACGGGCATAGACAAACCTGATCACGCGCATTTCAGGTGCATACCCGCGACCTATCAATTGTCGCTTCCGAGTGATCGGATCCGGACCTTTATAAACCTTCAGTCCATGAGCCGCTCTGCCTTCCTCCCTCCCTCTCTCCCTCTCTCTGAGATCCCTTCCTTCGAAGCTCGCTCTCTCCTCTTCCCATGGAGACGGAGCTTATCCCGGTGGTCGACCTCCGCCTCCTCTCCCAGGCCGAGCTCAACACCCTTTCCCTCTCCTGTCCCAACGCCTTCGACCCCCACCGCTGCGACGATATCGTCGTCCCCAAGATCGACCGCTCCGTCTTCAATGAGAGCGCCGGCAGCCGCAAGCAGACCTACTCCCGCCTCCGCCTCGCCCCCCGCAAGCCCAACGTCCCCCCTTCTTCGTTCTCCTCCTCCTCCTCCATCGCCCGCCGCCGCCCCCGCGGCCACCTCTCCTCCTCCCCCCATTCCTTCTCCGCCACATCCGCCACCGACGGCACCAGCGCCGAGGATGACGACCCAGGACGCCGCAAGAATCAGCAGATCGTCTCCTTCCTCCGCCAGCTCTTCGCCCGTGAGGACTCCTCCGCACCCCCTCCCCAACTCCCATCCCAGTCTCAAACCAACCTAGCGCTAACCGTAGCCACCCCCATCTCCACCCACCGGAATCCCGACGCGGGTGATAGTAGTAGCAAGGCGTTGGTAGTGGTGGATGATAGGGATCGGGAGGTTCTGAATGCCAAGGGCGTGGCGGTGGATTTGGTCGGGTTGGGGGAAATGGTGGATCCTTTTGGGGAGAAGCTGAGGCGAAGGACGGCGGGGTTAAAGGCGGAGGAGGAACTGCTGCGGTTTTTGAGTGGCTTGGAAGGGCAGTGGGGGAACTGGAGGAAGAGGAGGAAGATCGTTGATGCGTCGGTGGTGGGGGATGACTTGCCAAGGGGATGGAAACTGCTTCTCGAGCTCAAGAGGAAGGACGGTGTGGCCGGGCTGAACTGCCGGCAATACGTTAGGTTGCTTCTAGCTTTCCTGCCTTCTTCTTCTTCTTCCTTTCTTATATTGTCGATTCATTTAATGCTCGAAATACATCTCATTCCAATTCTAATTCAATTTTTTTTTTTGCATTGTACAGCGAACGATTTAAAGATCATGATCAAGTGCATTTGGATTGTCTCATGTCTTTTGATTGGTGTTTATCCCCACAACATCTCAATTTTCTTACATACAAAGTATTTACTTGTTACTAATAAAATCTAGCCACTGTTCTTCCTTGGATCCCTTATTTCACTCCGATAGTATCTTAAATTGGGATCGATGCAGTCTACTTTGATGATATAATTAATTATATCTTCTATGCTGGTGGCAGCAGAATTTTCTTGTATAATTAAAACTCTTTATGTTCTCCTGCATTTTGAAGCACTCTTCTTAAAACTATTTTTGAGATTTTCTAATATTTTATGAGTTATATTTATATGAAGCATCAAAAAGTTTATTTTCTCATTCCTGGTCACTCCCTTCCATAGACAGATTGATTATGACTTCATTTCTTATTCTATCTTTTCTTAAATTACTATATATCTATCTCAAAATTTTTATTTTGGCTAAACCGTCTCATGCACATAATGTTTTCTAGCTGCCCAATATTCTGTACTATAAAACATGGTTGGTCATGAGGATGTACAATAAAATTTTTCTTTAAACTTGACAGGTATCCTGCGATAATATATTATACCAGTTGCACCTCTGAAAATAACTATATTAGGATCAAATATGTACACAAATATAGATGCACAAGAGAAAATATTTAGAATTTACTATATAATGATGTTAGATTTAGTAATTTTAGTAATTATACCCTGTAAATATGGCTAAAATGTACATATGGCCACAAGATTCCAAATACATTATGCGCAATCAGACATATCTATCCATCTTCTATTCATATAGAGACAAACACACCCACACACGCCTACCCACCCTCAAGCACATACTTGCATCGTACACTACGTACATACATGCAAGAATGCATGTACCACCATGAATATACAGTTTGTGTACATTCAATGAGTTGTGCACGAAAGATATAGGATAGTAATTATTTAATGTGCTATAAATGACCATAAAAATAGGTATAAGTTGGGAAACCTTTTGCATTTCCAAATATGCAATATCTTCTCATTATAAGAGTCACCATGTTTATAACTAATGTTGCTGAGGTTTCGGGTACCAGGTCCTGCACCCACCAAGAACATCATACACCTCCTCTAGTATACCTGTTCTTCAATTGCTTGACATTAACTTGATAGATAATAGTGAAAAGGAGCTCAAACTATGGAACAAGACCCTTAATGCTATTTTGCTTCTTCCTATATAATTTACCGCGACATTGTTATGGTATAATCAACATATTTATGAAAATGATTATTCTAACTTTTGTGGCACATCACAAACTCCCTTTGTCATTTGCTAAATGCAATGTCAATAAGTTGGAAGGGGAAGATAAGCTGGCTGGTTTGTGGATAAAGATTAAAATATGGCCTCCATCAAAAGATAAACAAAGAATCTTTTCAGCCATGGAACACAGGTGACCATGGAAATCCCAATTCTTTCCTAAATTTTATCCGCAAATTCTTTCCCTTGCAGCATCATTGCATGATTGCACAAGGTAAACAAGCTTTCCAATTACTTTTGCATGTTGAATAAAAGCTACATGCCTCTAACCTATATCACTTGTCCTTCTTGTATCCTTGGCACAGTCTTTTTAGTACCTTATCAATTGTAAGAGGAAAATATGACAAGCAAAAAGCAACCAATAAATATCTTTCATTTTCTTTGTATCTTGCATAATTGCAATTGCTGGAGATCAATTATTGCAAAGTCTAATGGTAGTTTTGACTTTTGAGGTTTTTGCTATGTGAAATCCACTCTCCAAAGGATTGGAACCATTTGATTGATATGTTCTCATCATTAGCATCTTTAAAGGCATCCTTCTGGTAATGTTTTATTTGAAGAGTCACTGTCATTGTACTTTTATGAACTGTGGCTTTAGAGATGTGCTATCCTAACATAAAATGAGTAGTTTTGTGTAGGGCTTGAATGTTGACCATGCCACTTTGCACATACCATGACAAGCCTATAAGTTATGAGTCATAGAGGTGGTGGGGCACTGCAAACTGCTTGGCATTGAATTCTGTCAAACTACCCTGATTTGGTGTGGATCAGCATGCCCCCTGCATCCCTCCCCCACTTTTTTGACTAATCTGAAGATTATGGAGGTAGGTGGGATTTAGTAAAAGTATGACTCAATAGCCAAACAACTTATGACCTAGGAAGCAACTGACTGAAATCGAATTTTTTTATATAAATATCATTTCGATCTTCATTTGCTTAAGATATTGCATGCATATAAGAAACTAACCCTTATTTGAGTCAATAAAAAAAATCAAACTCAAAATTCATTGAAATTAGAAGGCCAGCTTTAACTCATGAACAAATTCCATAATCGCTTTAAAATTTGATGTTGTTTCAGAGTAACAACTTTAAAATGGTAGGAAGTTTTTTATATAGTAATAACTCATAAATGTTATTATATCCAAACATTTCCATATCTGAAGGGTCGAGTACGAAAGGTCTTATATTTAGCATAGTTATTAAATCCAGACTAGAGACCGACTTGGCGAAGGGTCCAGGTCATCGGGTCATTGGTCTGACCACTGGGTCAATCAGTCAAACCAAGTTTGCACTAAAAATATTTAAAAATTGAAAAAACATAAAATAGAATTAGTATAAGAAAATATGTATAGTTATTGATAATTTTTTATGAAATAGTCTTTATAAATCACATGTATCAACACTCTATGCAATCCTTTAGTTATAATATTAGTAAAAAATGATCATGAATCATTTAATTTTATCAAAAATTGTTAAAATATATAATATAGGAAAATGCAGGATACTTGTCAACATTGTTTTATGATGAAAATAAAGTTTTGAAAATATCCAAAAGATAAAACAAGTATATATGTTTCTTTTTGTAAATTATATTTTTTTGTCATCCAAGCTTAAGTTGCATTTTTAAACGGTCCCTAAACTTCAAAAACTTCTACTTAGGTCCTTAGAGTGTCAATTGTTTTAATGTCATCCGTCCACCCAATTTCCGGCATCGGAAAGTTGCACGTGATGCACACGTGGTATTTTTTCCTTGCTGGCACCATTATCAACATAGGGGTGATGACATGGCATAACAAATGAAAATTTTTATTTTGATGTTGCGGCATATGGGTAATGATGTGGCATATGAATGATAATGTGGGATATGGGTTGGTGATGTGGCTCCGGACATGTGCCACAGTAAAAATTTCCATCCAAAAGTATCCAATCACTGAGTGCCACATCATCACCCATATATCGTATCATCACCCATATACCATAAATTATGCTTTTAGTCCGCCAAATTTCACAAATGCTTTTACATAGTCCTTATAGTTTAAAAATCTATAATTAGGTTCCTCAATTTTCAAGTTAGTATAGCCTTTTTGGTTGATTCTAGCCAGTTTCTAGCACCGAAAAGTTCTACGTGATGCATATGTGATGTTCGTTTCCTTACTAATGGGATAAGAGAGAGAGGCGGCGGGTCGCACGAGGAGGAGGAGGAAGGCCGCGCGATTACATGCTCGACTAGAGGGAGGCAATGATAGGCTCAACGATGGAGGAAGGGCGAGAGGACCCAATGGAGGAGGTTGGGGCAGAGCGGGCGTAGTGCCACGGCGAAGGCAGCAAAAGGAGGGTTGTGCCAAGATGCAGGAAGGCTGGGTCATCACGAGGGGGGGGCTTGGTGATTGCCGAGGGTGGGGGGGTTCGGTTGTCACCGAGGCCGACAGAGGAGGAGAGGGCATGGGGGGGTGATGTCGAGGATGGAGAAGGACGACGAGGAGGAGAAGGGGGTTGGGTGCTGAAGATAGGGAAGAGGTTGAGAAAGAGGAGGGGGGCATATGGGTTCTAATTGGGGGTTATCGGGCATTCTTGATATTAGAAATTGGTCATAATCAACTTAAAAGGGCTACATTAAACCACACTTGAAAATCAAGGGACCTAATTAGAGTTTTTTAAATTATAGGATCGTTTAAAAATATTGGTGAAATTTAAGAGGACCAAAAGCATAATTTATGGTAGATAGGTGATGATGTGGTACATGGGTAATGACATGGCATATGGATGATGATGTGGCACTCAGCGATTGGAAGCTTTTGGAAAAACAATTCCACTGTGGCACGTGCTGTGTGCCATCTCATCACGCATATACCACGTCATCACCTATATGTTGCATCATCAAAATAAAAATTTCCACCTGTTATGCCACATCATCACTCATATGCTGACATTGGTGCCAACAAGAAAAAGAACGCCGCATGTGCATTACATGCAACTTTCCGATGTCGGAAATTGGCTCGAAGGATGACATTAAAACACAAGTGAAACTCTAAGGACCTAATTAGGGGTTTTGAAGTTTAGGGACCATGTAAAAATGCAACCTAAACTTGGAAGATTAAAAACATAATTTACCCAGAAAATTATGTCTTTTGGAAGTAACCGATTTCAAAGTTTCAAAATTTGTTTAAAATAGCTTCATCTAATGATTTGATAAGTATAACAAAGTATCCTGATTAAACAAAAGCAAGTGTTGGTGCTGTGGTTAAGAAGACCTACATTGAACCATAGATCAGTAGTTTGAAACCCACTTTAAACACCATTATTCAAGTGGGGAGAAGCAAAGGAGGGAGTGGGAGAGGAAGGGAGAGCGCGCGAGGTTGTGGTGCCCAATCCTTGCGAGATTAAATGGATACACAGTCCTGTTAGGGTATCAGACTGGCCAGGGGTCCGGTTCTCCAGTGTTTTGGTTTGACTGGCCTATCCTTTTCGAGTTGAATAACTATGATATTTAGTCTCTATACATGCCTTAATCTTTTTCAAATCTCAAACACCAATTCTTCTTTTTGTTATGAATGATTTTTGTCTATTTTTATGATGTATCGTCCTTGAAGAAATGTTAATGCATTGTTAGGATGTTGTATTTGCATAAATGACGCATTGCATTATATCCAGCATGGATACATGTCATCTTTTCTTGCATGGATACATGTCATCTTTTCTTGATTATATGACACTATATATTGCTTTAAATTTTTGTTTTAATGCATGAAATGACTTTTAACAAGACCAGGAAATGTTTAAAGTACACTATTCCCAAAAAGGGAAAAAAAAAGCCCATGCCCATGCACAGGCCCATAATTATTAATGCCAAACCATGTCGACTGCTATTGCCATGACGCCTAGTGGGCTGGCCCATGCCAAGTGTTGGCATTACATGGCTTGTGGCACATGCTGTGCAGACCCCTGGTCGGCATGTACATGGCAAGCAATACCTAAATCCTTGATTCAGTCTTAAACGCTGATGATTTTTTTCCAGATATTGTACTTTTTTATTTGATGCTTTTTTCCAATTCCTGTTTGAGCCACGTTCTGATTCTACTTGTCTGGACTTAAGTTACAGGTTTGTAAGCCCTACCAATTCTTTTGCATAGGATGAGCTGCATGTCAAACTATTTTCAAGCTTTCCAAGTCAGTCTGACTATGCTGTTGAACTTCTCAAACATCTATCATTCCTGTGATGGTTAAGCTTATAGGTTATCTAGTCATGATTTATCTGGACATGGAAGAATAACAGATATATATAACCCTGCACTCTTCTTCATTTTCCTTCTCTCTCTTTGTGATTTATTGATAATAATGCCGCATAGAATTTCTGTATGCTATCTTTGTTGAAACATGTGCATTAATTTAATGTCTAGCTACTTCATGATGATTTATAGGAGATGATGTTTAATTATATGCTATCTTCTAGATTATCAATGCATTTCAGTTTGTGGTCAATTGATGAGTGTCTTACCTATAATTTCCTGTGTTTGTGAACACACATTTCCAGCCCAAATGGCAAGCAGTTTGTGTCTTGCAAAGAGGTTTCTTCATACATACTCTCCCTTATCAGCCACCCAAATGAAATGCGATCCGTTTCTGTTCGAAATGATGGGAGCACTCATGAACTTGATAAATCGACTCCTAGATCCGTAAGTCTAACAGATGATTCTGATATATTTGAACCAATTCAGCTTGACTTTTTTGGATTTATGTGATATGCAGCAGGCTACAGGTCTTGCCCATCAAGAAGACATTGTGAGGGAAAATCACAGCTTCTCTTCAGTTACCCCTATTGCTTCTTATTTAGACGATAATCAGAAGCAAGTTGTCTTATACAAGGTTGAGAAGCAGACATCGGATGATTTGAAAAATATTCTAGAATGTCATGCATGCCATCTAACATTTGCTGACAAGGACACAGATATGCAACACCAGTTGTTGTTTCATCAAAGGAGTGTGAAGCGGCGTAGACTTGGCAAATCCATTGGGGACGGTGTCATCGTAAAAGATGGTAAATATGAATGCCAGTTTTGTCACAAGACTTTTAGTGAGATACATCGCTACAATGGGCATATTGGGGCTCATGTGAGATACCAAGGTCTGAGTGCTGAAGGACTGCCAGATATTATGACAAGAAAGATATTTAATCCATCCCCCTTAGTTGCAGTACTATATGGTTTCTCAGAGACTAATTTGGCTAAAGAGAATGAAGAAACTTGTAATGCAAAATCTGCTGATGAACTTCATGTTGATTCCTCTGAGTGCAGAATTGAGACCAAGAATCCTGAAATTGATCATAATGCAAAGTCTGGTGGTAGTAAAACTACTGAAGTAGCCTGCACAAGCATCTCTGTTGATGACCAAAATAATGATCATAATTTGACTAATTACAAGTCTGATGAGATTGTTCGGGAAAGAAATATCACAGATGACAAATCTGCTGCATGCATGGATGCCATATCTCCTTTTGTTGTTGATGTAAACAATGTGGCACAAAATTGCTCACGTTTTACCACTCGAGAAGCATCTACAAGCAATTATGTTGATGATCAGCCGAACAATATTGATATGATTGATTATAAATGTAAAGTTGTTGAGGCTAGTAGTGTTGAGGATCTCAAATGTAATGACAGCCAGGGTAATGATAGTGATGGAGGTGGTTATATATTAGAGGATATCATCGAGTCTAGCAATACCAAAGATGTCAAGCCTGACACATGCTTGGATGCCGTGTTTTCCCCTCCTAAAAATGGGGACATTGCAACCTGTGAAACTATGACTGAAATTGGTCCTTCCTCCACGAGCATTTCTGTTGACAACGTTAATGATTATCATATGACTGGCCACAAATCTGAGGAGGTTGTTGACATTAATAATGCCGTGGGTGTTAAACCTACTAATAATGAAATCGATCTTTCTTCATGTACTATGATTCCAGATATTGGAAAATATGGCACTGATGAGAAAGTCAACTCAGAAAGACATTTGCTAACCATATCAGGTAATGAATCATCTTATGGGATTGAGACTTTTGCAAATGATATTCTTTCTAGCTCCATGGAAGAAAACATTCTTGATGAACCTGATACATCTGGCAATGGGTTGAAAACTGAATTTGCAGGTTGCCATTCATTTTCTGACAAAGAACCGGTTACTGGGAATATAATGCCTGATGAATTTAATGCTTCCTGTACTGACACTACTTTTGTCAATGGGCACACTGGGGTGATTGAGACTGATGCACATCGTATGTTTGATATTGACATGAACGAATCTGTGCTTGAAGAAATGGATAAACCTGGTAATGTGCTGGAAACTTGCTTTGTTACTAGCAATGCTGGATGCGAAGAGGTTGTTCTGAGCAATGTTGTTGCGAACAATGATCGAACAAACTCCCTGCAGGGTAATGTGGCTGGCACATCATCATGGGTACATTCAGCTGATGGTGTCCCAATCGTTGATATGATCCCAGAACAGGTAAAGTTATTTCAAGCCTAGATGATAGTTGGGGAGAAATACACTCAGTAACCTTCAAATTTAGAAAATTCTTATAATAGCATCACGTTACAAACGACTGTCTTGACTGCAAAACCTTTTCATCTCGATGGCTATAACTATAGTTTTTTCGAGCACCAGCCATGCAGGAGAATTTGTGACTTACATCAAATTGGAAATTAAGTGGAAGCCATTTAGAGGTTCTGTACTTACAATATAACAGTCCCAGTTATTTAGATTTGATACGTCTACTTGTGTTCCTTAAACCTCACAAAAGCATGCATGCACACTGGTATAACCGATGTACACCCGTAGGCTCTGTAATTGTCTAGATGATGCCCGTGCCGGAGATGTCCAACCAGCACACAAGTGAGGTACCGATGTGTTTCACAAATGCTAGAACTATTTTAGTTATTTACTCTTTTCTGTTCTAGTATTGCTAAAGTGGGAAGTAAGTTTAATTTAAAATTGTAGGACACTTTTTAACTCACTCTTTTTTTTTTCAGAAAAGTGCTTTTAAGTTCTGAGGATATAGAGATCAGTAGAGCTGGTGCTTTTCTACTGATAGTGTTTGCTTTCAATGAATAACCAGGAACATTTTGGTGAAGTGCTACTTGTAATGATCAATAAAACTTATGATTATTTGATGATTTACCATGCACATTTGCATATGCAACACGTACTTGTGATGGAGTCTAATCTGTTTTTCGTGCCTTGTAGTTCTATATAGAAGCACCCACGTGTTATGTCTTTTTTTATGTTGTCACTCTGCTAGTAAACTATGGCTCCACTTTTATGTGAACATGTCGGAATAGGTGAACTCGTTTTTGATGCAAGTTTACTTGTAATAATCAATAAAACTTATGATTATTTGATGATTTACCATGCACATTAGCATATGCAACACATACTTGTGATGGAATCTAATCTGTTTTTCGTGCCTTGTAGTTCTATATAGAAGCACCCACGTGTTATGTCTTCTTTATGTTGTCACTCTGCTAGTAAACTATGGCTCCACTTTTATGCGAACATGTCAGAATAGGTGAACTCGTCTTTGATGCAAGTTTACTTGTAATGATCAATAAAACTTATGATTATTTGATGATTTACCATGTACATTTGCATATGCAACACATACTTGTGATGGAATCTAATCTGTTTTTCGTGCCTTGTAGTTCTATATAGAAGCACCCACGTGTTATGTCTTTTTTTATGTGGTCACTCTGCTAGTAAACTATGGCTCCACTTTTATGTGAACATGTCGGAATAGGTGAACTCGTCTTTGATGCAAGTCTAGGTGCATATCTCATTGCATATAATGCCAAGCCTCTATTCATTTCCTGATTCTATCTTGTTTTCTTGATTAGTATCCCAACATGGAGCTGTGGGACCAACAATGCTATGCTTCATCTTCATGTGGAGCGTACTTTTTAGATTCAGTGGTCCTAAATAGGTGCACTGTCTTGGATTTTGCTTGTTGGTTCATCTCTATAATATATGCTTTTGTCGTGGAACTGACAATAAGATGTTCGCCAATCGGCAATTGCCCACTGCTTTTCATGATGTTACTTCGAACCTCCTTTAGCAGGAAAAATGAATATTACTGTCAGCAGGAAAAATGAATATTACTGTCAGAGTAGAAATACAATACCATTGTTACATTGCCTGCTTTCTTTGTTTTTCTGTTAAGCCTATGTTCCTTCTGGAGGATAATTTAGCACAAAAAAATGTTCTACTTTTATAGGTAGGATGATAGATATTGTCCTGGTTAAATAGGGCTTTTTTTTTTGGGGGGGGGGGGGGAGGGGGGTGGTTTATAACAATCAATCAATAGGGCTTGTGATATATAATTTTTTTCGTCCATAAACGAAACTACCCCTCGCTCTTCCTCTTTTCCTCAGTTTCCGCTCTGAGTTCGACTCCTTTTCCTACCGGCAATCCGTTCCCACTCTGAGTTCTTTCCTATTTTCTCCTTGGACAAATTTGGCCACCGACATCCCTATTTTCTCTATTTTTTCACTGTTAATGTGTCCCATCATTGGAAGAGGAAATCATTTTGCTCTCCTGTTCATCGCTCTTCTGCTCTTTCCGTACTTTCCTAGTTTCCCACCCTTATCAGTCGAAGTATCTTTCCAATAGTGGCTTCGACTTTCTTCTTCCGTAATTCGTAGTTTCCCACTCCAATTTTTCAAGTTCGACTCTATTTTTCCACCATTTTTTGGTGGAGAATTGGGACTCTACGACATTCCGTCGTCGGCTCTTCCAGAAGCTTTTTGTTAATGCTGTCGCCTTTGCCCAACTCACCAAATATGTCAATCGTTACAACATAATTTTTTAAATTTTATATCAAACACCAAATTGTTATATAGTTTTCTATGTCATTTGTTTTAAAATTTAGAAATGGTCAAAATTTAAAAAATAATAGATAGAGAGGTTGAGATGGCGCATTTGACATATTTGTCATAAAAAAATCATGATAATCCTTCATTGATCGCTATTCAGTGCTATTCTGTTCTTTGTTACAATTATATAGATCATTCATTAATGCATGATGTTTTACTCAAATATGTTTTTCTAATTTTGAAATGATATTATTAAAATTTATCGTTTGAATATAATTTGTGATGCAGACATCTAAGATGGCTCTAATTCAGAGGAGAGGCAAAGCACCTTCTGTTGGCTTGAAGAATATGGTCAATGGAAGGTGCTACTTCAGTCACTTCGTCCATTTTACTGTCACCCTTGTCAAGTCTATGTCTCGGGAGCAAAAGGAAAGGGTGACCGGCACTCCATTTGGACACATGCTAGCTCTTCCATATATTAAGCAGAGTAGGCCAGTCCTAGACACATTGCTTTCCTTTTGGGATGATAAGAAGGAGGGATTTTGGTTTGGTAAAGTGTTAGTGCCTTTTGTAGGGAGTGATTTTGCACTCATCCTTGGTTTGAGTGCCACAGGCAATGAGGTCCAACTGCATAAGGAGGGAAGGGTTAAGTCTGACCTCATCACCCGATTTTTTGAGGGTGACCATAAAAAAGCTGATAGAGATGCAGTAAAAAATAAATTACAATATCTTGTTGGAAAGAGTGAAAAAACAAGATGTAGAAGATTTCACCAAATTATGGGTTCTATATCTCTTTGTGACTATCCTCTTTCCATCCATACACTATTATATTCTTAAGGCATTATGTTCATATCTTGATGATTTAGACTGCTTAGGTTCATATAGTTGGGGTCTTGCCGTTTTTGCTTTTCTTCGCCAGCAGATACCTAGTCTAGCCGAGAGTGTGAGGACAAGGAACATCACCGGCAAGGGATCTACTAGGTATATGAATGGCTGCACTGTCGCTCTTGTGGTAAGCATTTTAATGTTTTTTTGTAATTCATTGTTGAGATATGTATTGACTTCAAATATGATGGTTATATTGGTTTTTGGCAGGCATGGGCTGTTGAGCATGCGAACAGCCTTCTGGGAAGCCCACCGGCCACCGTTCATGTATCCACGTCTCCTGCGTTGGAGCAACGCCCCATTCCCTCGCAAGGTGGACGCGATCGCCAAAGTTATGAAAAACTTAAAAAGATTTCAGGTTTGAATGTTCATTTCTAACATCGCAACTATTTTAACTTGATGCAAAACTTAACTTTTCGCCAGCATTAGGTGATCGGAAAGCTAGAGCCTAGGGAGGAGGAGTTGCACCTTCTATCGCGAGGAAGGCCACAAGTGCGGGCTCCAATAGAGATGCGAGGAGATGAAATTTTTGCAAAAGGGTGTGCACGATATAACTCAGGTCTCTGCATACTCTTATTTCCATTTGGTACACTTACAACCACTTGGTAGACATTTATTTCTATTTGGCACTGCCCCTCTTTTCAATTGGTACACAATTAAATGCATACACTAATTAGGATATTTGTGTTGTTTTAGTTTCCGTCATCCAGCCAAAATGAGCGACATCCAATGGAATGCCTAGAGACACGAATGAGAGTGATAGAGAGGTCCTTAATCGCACATGGCTTTAATTTAGAAGACCCTCAAACATTTGGGTATGCCGAAGGGAAGAATGCTCGAATGGTCCTGTTCAATAAAAGGCTGTCGAGAGTCGAGAAGATCCTCCGAGACGAGGACTTTGATACCAACTTTTCATTCTATTTTTCTGTTCTCTTGTCCCACATCGGTGTGGCATATTGTCATCTGAACATCTCAATGGATAATGCAGCAATGGGTTAGGGTTCTTGATATCATGAGCTGAAATGAGAGAATGTAGGTTCAAGCATTCATTCATTATGAACATATCTAGCGGAAAAAAAAAAAGATTAATAAATGTCATCTGCTACTTTCTTAATTGCCATAAAAGAAGCATCATTTGCCGATGCTAATCAAGCCCCACCTAATTAATGTATTACAGTCTCTTACATTTTTAAGACTCGTGCATTCCATGCCTTTTCTTTCTATAATCCGATTTTATCCTTAGCCTTTTATATATATTACTATATTATTTTCAACTATGTATATAATATCCTTTTTTATCATTTTTATTAAAAACTAAAAAATAAAACACTGCTTGCGCATCACCTGGTAATAACTGATCAAATGCTCGGTTCACTCGAGATGCGGTGGAGACTGGTGCCGAACATGATTAGGTCCGTGGGTGATTGTCTTTCTCATATCACCCGGTGAAGTGAGCTGCGACTGGTTGTGGGTGATTGTCTTTGTCAACCAAGAGAAAAGAGATTTCACCAAACCATTCCAGAGTAAAACCATCCGTGTATGGATGGATACATAGTCATCCATGTGTACTGACTTGCCTCCTGCTATCGCTCGGCCACCTCGGTGCCTCTAAATTAAAAATAAACTAGAAACTATCAACCATCCTTTTGCTTTTGCTAGATCTCCGTATAATTTCTTCCTACTATTGGTGGTCTGCTTCGCGGGTCTAGTTTATAAGTACATGTAAAAACCACACTTTCCCAAACTCAGTCAACGCTATCTGTCTCCGCGTGCAGACATCCTTCGTAGAGGACTCCTCCATTTCCAACCAATCAACCCGTCCTCTCTGGTCTTCTGTCAAGCCGCCTCCAGGTCTCCCATTCGCTCACCGTCCGATCAATATCCGGACGGTCCCGATGCCAATCCACACCATCTTATAAACCCGTGGGCCCCCCTCCTTTCTTTTTCTCTCTTTTGATATTTCTTCTGTGGGGTTGTACCAAAACAATCGACAGAGAAAAGAGAAAGGGAAAACGAGGAAAGGAAAAGGCAAGAAGAGACGAGGGGAAAAAAGAAGAAGATTTATTTGCAATTTTATTTATTTATTTATTTATTGATCGGTTCGTCGCCGTGGACGGGGAGAGCTCCCGACGCTAAAATGCGCGCATCGGGCTCCCCTGCTGTCCCGCGCCGCCTCCCCTCGATCTAGGGTTTCGATTGTAACCTATCTCTTTCTCTCGTCTCCTTCTCGATTTCTTCGCTTATTGTCGTTAATCATGGAGGGGAGGAGGGTTTCGAGGGCAGTGGCGGCGTTGTTGGTTCTTCTTCTGGTCGTCGTGGGGCCGGCGGCCGCCTCCCGCCTCGGTCTGCCCTAGGGTTTCGGCCTGCCAGTCGATCTGGGGCGGCCGGACTCGTGCCCGCGCCTGGCTTCTCCGGTACTCGGTGGTAATCTGATCGGCGTCATCGAGGTGAATACCTACCACAGCTAGTTAGGGTTTTCTTTAATTGTGGTTCTAGTCCGGAGAATCTCTTGAGGTGTCATAGATTGGTATGATTGCTTGTAACAAATATCCCCCCTCCAAAATTTGTTCTTTTTCACCTTTTCTTTTGGTATGAAAATAAATTTTTTTGGACAACGTCTATCTTTTATTTTTTGGTCTGGCGGGGATTAATTTATTAACTGTTACATTTCGGTTGGAGACTGAAGAGAAACGAATATCTTTGATTTCGTGAATTATTATACAAAAAGCTAGCTTTCGATAAGAAAAGGTATTCTTTTGAGAATTAGGAATTTTGAGATATCTTTTCCTGACATATTAGTTATTATACTCATGGTAAGAACGGTAAGATCATTGAAAAACAAACTCTATATGTGACATTAGCTAGCAAAAATAGTTTCTTAGTTGGGATACACAAGAAAGGAGCTTGTCTTGTGTGTGGGAGTTTGGTTGGAGATATTAATCCAGGGAAGAAAAAAAAAGGGTCAGAGAGGGCATATAGGATATAAGTTTATCGTCTAATTATGGGGAAGTGGGATGTTGAATTGGATATCATGTATCTATAACTGGAAGGATGTTTGCTTGGATATTTAGAACCTCGTTGTCTTTATGGTGCGACTCGTGTTTCAAAATGCCTAAAAAAAAGACATTGAAGAATAGGATCAAGACTTTGGGAAGAGGACTTTCATGCTGTATACTTCAGATTCTGGTCAATCGGTGGTGAAGTCAAATTGTTTTTGTTTTGATTTTTTCTCTCAATGTTTTTAGGATGATAAAGTCTATTCAAGATGAAAAAGATGTTGATTGGAGAGAATCTTTGGGAAATCCTAATTTTTCTTTGTGCATGCAAAATACTTATCAGGGTGCTCTTTTACCAATTTATGCTCATTATTCTTTGAGGGGCTGCCTGCGACTTTTGGACCATATATACCTTCCATTATGTCAAGACAGCTTTATATCATCTTGTAGTTGGTGGATGGCTGTGGCAATTTCCCTTTTAATCTCCATATCTTGCTTACGAGTTCCAACACTCCTAGGTCTCATAATTACATGCCAGCACACCATCTTAATTTTTTTTAAAAATGTTAACTATTAACCAGAAGTGGGTCCCACTATTTTTAAAATCTTTTTTAATTGAGATCCCATGCGAAGCCAGTGTAATTCCATTGTCACTTCTTTCTGCTCTTGCCTAGGGACATGCATGGGGTTAGAGAGCAGGTTCTAAGATGTGTGAAACAGGTCCATCTATCCAAGTGTCTGGAAGAATCCGAAACTAGAATCTTCTAAAATTCAGCCATGGGAATGTGTATATTATATATTCATCTTTAAATATGTATTCGCGTATGATGAGTAGTGAGCTAGATCTAGGCTCTTTAAAGTTCATCAAGTTTGGTAAAGTGGTTGTTAATTATTATTTTTAGACTTGATATATTTCATTGTGAGTGCCAAAAGTAGGCATATAACCATGATTTCATCATGATTTGATGGTATGAAGTGTCAAGGAGTCTGTCATGGAATGTCCCAAGCGTCCAACAAGTCAAAAAACCTAAAATTTGGAGTGTCCAAGGGAACACTAGTGGTTCCTGTTTCTCCTTATCTGATTAGGGAGTTGAAACAAGATAATGATTTGGACTTGGAGTCTTTTTTTCCCTTCAAAGAAAAAAGAATTTGAGGCCATAACCCTAAGTCTGGCCACAAATGTTATATATAGTAAGACGATTAGATAGCTTTAATATATCTTCTTTTTTTTTGGTGTCATTAGTTTTCCTAGTGGATTCGCTTGTTTCCTTTCACTTGTTGTTCTTAGACAATTCAATGTAATTATACATTCAATGGTGTCAGAGTTTTAGCTAACTGATTTGGACTTGCTCTGATGTTGTTTTAGTGAGGATTCTTTTGGACTTGCTAAAATAAGCATTTATGTTAAGTTTATTTCTGAACTTTTTCCATGGAATTGCAGCACAATTGTTTAGTGAACTGAAGGAAATGGACAAGAACATAGCATGCATATGATGGAACTAAAGGCTTACTCAGATAAAACATTCTTTTAATTATTTTTTCTTTTTTGAATGTGCGATAACACATGTACTGGTGTGGTGAGAACAATTGCATTTTTGGCATGGTCTGAATATAGTAGAATGCCATAGACTCTAAAAAGTAACTAGAATGGCATGAACATGTGTATTGAGGACTTGAGGAGGTGCTGTAAGGGGAGCTGCTCGAGTTTGTTTTATCAATTTATGAAGAGAGAAGAAGATGCTAGCGATTCTGGAAGAAAAGTTGGGAAAATGGACTGAAAAAGCTCATCAGTATCTCTAGTACTAGCACATAGTGGAAGTTTTGACAAATGAAGATTCATAATGCTTTTCCCTAAAAAGATTAGATCTAGGCTTGTGTTGCAATTGTGGTTGTCGGCTAAGTTATTAACATCAAATGTTTATTAAAAAATTCGAAGTATGAGATTCATACTTGAGTCAGAAAATTCGAATTTTGTTATTATTATACTTATGATTCTTTGGTTCGAATCAGGATTTAGATTGTGTATGAATTTGTTCTATGTCATACAATATTCACTCTGTTGTTATGGTTATGAGCGTCAACACAAGAGATGTGCAATAATATGCACCATTTGATATTACAATTTGGCATGTACCATGACATGTCATAGCAGTATTCTGGCATATTATTATGTAAGAGTTTGGAACTTGCTACTTGCAGGTTGGTTATTATTTTCCTTTTGCAAACATCTCCAGTACTCTTTTAACTTTTTTTATGTAACTTTTTTATCCAATATGATGTTAATCCATGGTTTGTTATTGGTACACCTTTCCGATAAAGGTTAAGGATTATGTTGATGAACTTCTTTATCAAAGGAAATTGCATTTCCCATTGGGCATAAGATTGCTAGTTTTTTCTGAAGGGTTAGAGTCTTGGATGAACACTTGAGTTTGAGTATGTCTACTTGTCACAAGTATAATGAGAGTTCACTTGAACTGAGTTTTCTAGTGTAGCTTAGTATTCCTTTTAGCATATGTTTAGTTATGATGTGTTTCTTGCCATGCAGTTTCATGCAAGGTCGAAGGGAACCGGTACCGGACACCGGTCCGGTTCTCCGGCGGACGACTCGGTACGGGCCGTGCCGGGCTCTGTCCGAAAGAGAAACCATGGGAGAGAGGAAAAGAGAGAGAGAGCAAGCGAGGAGGGAGAGAGAGAGAGGGCGGGATGCCGGCGAAGTGCCGACTAAGGCTGGAGGAGGCCATCGGAGGCTGGCCTCGGCCGTGGTAACGAGGCTGCCGTCGCTGCTCCTGTTTCGAATGAAACAGGGTTCGGCCACGGCCTTAAAAAAATTTTGCGATTTTTAAGTGAAGTCGGCAGCCTTAAAAAAATTTCGTGATTTTTAAGGGAAGTCGCAAAATCTTGCCGACTTCACTTAAAAATCGCAAAATTTTTTAAGGCTGCGACCGGACCCCATTTCGTTGGAAACAGAGGCAGCGGCTGCGACCTCGCTACCCGCAGCCTTCGCCGGCGTCACGCTCTCTCTCCCTCCCTCCCTACCCGCTAGCTCTCTCTTTCTTTCTCTAGCTCCGGCAACGCATTTCGTTGCCGGAACCGTACTGGTAAGCCACCGGTACGGCTCGGGACGGCTGGAACCATTCGATTCGGGACGATTCCGCCGACCCTGGTTTCATGAGCTAGTTACCAGTTGCTGTTTGGTTCTTGTTGGTTTTTATAGATAAGGCTATGACGAGTGCATTGTGTTGTTTTGGAGGATTTTGGCCAGTTTACATGGACCAATCTGTATTGGCTCTTACTGATCGAGTTGGCTTGTGAACCGGTTGTACCAGGCCATTTTGGTGCT
This sequence comes from Phoenix dactylifera, assembly GCF_009389715.1. Lineage (NCBI taxonomy): Eukaryota > Viridiplantae > Streptophyta > Magnoliopsida > Arecales > Arecaceae > Phoenix > Phoenix dactylifera. The sequence continues at coordinate 92,241 of NW_024068731.1, forward strand.
TAACTTGGAAAGTCATCTTCTGTAGATGTTTAGAATTAGTTTCGGAGCAGTATGTGAGTTTCTCTTTTTCTTTCAACATCCAAAAAGTGAGAAGGAAAAAAGAAAAAGAAGGATTCTTATGGAATGTAATTACTTTTCTTTACTAAAAAAGGCTCTTATGTTCAGGAAACATAAGCACAATGGCTATGTTTCATTAGCTATAGTTTAAAGAAAAATCAAAAACAGTTTCTATTCTCAGAAAAGTTGTTCTAGTTGCTTCTAATTTTCTTTTTAAAATATTTTCTTCGATTATTTTTAATTATTATTTTTAATTGAGTTGGTCCCTATTTGGCATGAGCACTTTGCTCAATAGGTGATCTATTGTATTAGTAACTATTTAGTTATACCAAATACTGTTTCTGTGCATGCGCACTTGGGTGGCGGGAGTTTTGTTTTTTGGGGAGAGGGGGATGCAAAAGTATATGCATTGGATTAGTTGTTTTGTGAATAGAAGTAGACACAGAATACCTGTGTGATTTCATTCAAGAGATATTTTGTGCAAGTTCTGCGGCATCTTGAAATTAGGATCAGAGGGACATTATTGTACATGAAGCCTTGTAACCTTGAATCTTGACAGACTACTTATGCTTTCTACCTTAGGAGGTCTAACCCATTAATGTTGCATTCTTGTTTAGGATTCATGGCTTATTCACTAGGAGCTTGGTTACCAGATCTTTTAACCTGTTTAACTTTCGTTGTTAATATTTTGGTTTGCTAGGGACTTTGTGGATTGATGTGAGTCAAAATAGAAATCAGTACTTGAACTTAAATTGCTACCACGGTCTATTCTAGGGTCTATTGTACAATTATCTTACTAATATTTGTATCTGATTCCCTTGCTTCAGGCTTTCCAGCTACTGACTGTCATTTTAATGGCATAATTTATCATGCATGAGTCTATTTTAAGCTTCTAAATGTTTGTTTCTAAATGAACTTCTGGTCTCAGAACTTCCAATTGCAAATATTTGCTGATTTAGTCATACTGATGCCAAATTATTGGATTGGAGTCTGGCAAGGTTTGGTGTACCCATATCAGTAATAGTTGATTTCTTGATATGACTGAATGGTTCGATCACATTAATGAATCCTAGTTAAATTGTCCTGATTGCTAGATCAGTTTGCAAGCAGCAGGTTTTGCACATGTATCAGACATAGTTGCTTTCTAGATATGACTGAATGGTTTCATCACATTAAAGAACCCGATTTAAATTATCCTTAACTTCTCGATAAATTGCAAGCAACATATATATGCAGGGAGAACCATATTTATAGAAGTGGCAATTATCGTACTGGAACACGAAAGAATTTTATCTTGTTTTCTGTTTTGGCTTCCCTTAGTATGTGATCATAGATTTCATATTTTGAGTGTAAGCAGTTTATTTTGATGTTTTGATTAAAGCATGAAGTCCCCTAGGTCAAATTCTATCTTCTTTCTGTGAGATCACAAATTAAATTGCACACCCAAAATACTACTTATTAAATGTGTACTATTCAAATGACTGAGTTGCGTGGACTTCGGCAATGAAGTGGGCATTGCAGTGTTGGTGGTAGAATCGGTTCTGGAGAAGGCATGTTAATTGGAATGAAAATTCCTTGTCCGCATAATGAATTTGTATTAAAGATTGACGGAGTACTCATTGAGGGAATATGTTCTTATGGCACTTCTCTGCAGGATCTCCATTCTTGTTTCCAGATTTGCAGCGTACAGTCTTTCCCATTGCTTCTGATTGCAATGTTTGAGGACATGATCAATGAAATGTGAGAAAAGGTTCATTAATATCTTCAAGATCATTGAACAAGAAAATTTGTCTTTCAAGAAATGTTATCTTATGATAATGTATCTCCATGAGTTTAGGTATTTAACTCTTATGACATCTCAGTTTTAAGAAAAGGTCAATGTATTAAAAGTTACAGAAAATCTTTCTTTGTTTGCATAGCAGAACTTAGGCAGGTATCAGGTATTTTAGTACAAGGAATATATAAATGGATCAATTTATGACTTCCCTTTTTGTATGGGTGTTCTCTGAAAGAATGTTAGATAGGGTGGCTGGGAGTTCGTTTGCTATTTTAAGCATGTGGTTACAAAGTTCAAGGATAATTTAGGCAACTTAGAAGAGTCTTGATTGCTTGTAGCGGGAGATCATTGCAATGCATCTATTCTACTGAAGGATGTTTTCCATGTTTATGGTTTCTTACTAATCCCTTAAAAGGTGATATCCCAGGTTGAGCAACAACATCTAGGGACATTATAGTTTTTCTGGTGAGAATGGATAGGTTCTTGCTGATGACCTTAAAGATATCTAGGAATTTAATCTTGCTGCTCCCTGACCATTTGTGATTCTTCAGCAGGTTGGTTTATCTTCTTGCATCATGTCTTGTATGACAGTCCGAAAAATGTTCTTCAGCTAGCTGATGTAACCCTTGCATTACTGGAAAGACTACTTATTGATCACTGGCTTTCATCACTAAGACAGTTCTTTAGAAATTTGGACCACACATATTGGGTCTAGAAGAACCACAATACGGCCAAAAAAAAAGATTTCTGCTTGCTTCTTGAGACAAGATCAATGCCCTCTGGAAGGCTTTTGTTTTGGTCAAGTTTGTTGATGCTCCTTTTGTGACTTCTTGAAAATGTCGAGAGTTTTCTTATCAATGCAGATTGTAGATTGATATTGTTATTTAACTCCTCTTAAGTGATTTCTTGCTCTTGTGCTTGGTATATTGTTTATAGTCTGCCTCAAGCTATCACAATTTTCTCCTGCTTTTTAGAAGGCTGATGCTGTTCTGGCTCATCATCAATGTATGGGTGCTGTGCCGCTCTGTCCCTGCATTTGCTGTTTGTCTTTTCTGCTACCAACTCCATATGGATTTTGGTTGCTGGTGATGTTTTTTTTGGGTGTTATACTTGTTCATGCCACTTTTTGATTAAATGGTCCGAATGCATGGCCCCTTATTTCATCTAGTTGTTTTGCCCATTCACATTTTCATATTCTAAATAACAGTTTCTGACCATTGCAGTTTTCTTTTTATGCTTCATAGAACTCTGATGCACTCCATGGGTGACTTTTTATTTCTCTTCTTAGGGAGATGAGGTGGTATGCAGAGGGCACTGAATATAGTGTACAGGAAGAGGGAGGACTATATAGCTATGCTCTTTTATGCTCCATGGTGTCCTTTCTCTAGAATTTGCCGGCCAAATTTCCAGGTTTTATCTTCCTTGTTTCCGACCATTCGTCATTTTGCATTTGAAGGAATCTGTCATCAGATCGAGGTGTGTGTTGAAAATTTATTCATCATTCGATTTTCACCATTTATTTGCATGTGGGCCCCTATTAACCACTAAAATTTATGATTTGCAGCATACTCTCTAGGTATGGTGTTCATGGTTTCCCAACTCTTTTCCTCTTAAATTCTACAATGCGAGTGCGGTATCGTGGATCACGAAATATTACTTCCCTAGTTGCTTTCTACAATGATGTTACAGGTGAGTCAGCTGACAGACTTTTTGGTCATAATTACAATTTACCTCATCCTTCTGCATAAGAAAGTGCTTTCCTCCCTAGGATGTCGTCAACATGGCCATTAAACCAGGGTTTTTAAGGAAATGGAAGGGGCAAAATTGGCAATCTAGCCCCAAATAACAAACAAACCCCACCTATTGCACCGACAACTAGGTTTAAACCGAATTTAGGGAGGTTCTCGTGAAACTGTTGCAGCACTCTTCGTTAGATTATTTACTTCATCTGTTTCATCATACAGTCCATTGGCTCTAGTTATCTTGAAACATCATAATGGATTCTCTAGGTCAACATGGATTGATACTAAAAAGAGCTGCTTACATTTGGGCCTTCAATTTGCATTATAGTTTCAAACATATCTGCTATTGTCATCTATGTGTGTACGTGTTTAATATGGCCGCACCATGGAAGTTATAAAATAAATAATGCATAATAATTTTGAAATTGGCTTTTCTTCCTTCCAAATTTCTTATGATGCAATAATTTTGTTTTCCATATGATCTGGTATAGGTGCTAATCCCGCGGTGCTAGATCCAATACCGGTGGAGAAAATTGTGGACCCATCAACTGATACTGAACTCAAGGAAGATAATGAACAAGAAAATTGCCCATTCTCATGGGGAAGGTCACCAGAGAAACTGCTTCAACAGGATACATATCTGGTGCTGGCCTGGTCCTTTGTGCTAATGAGATTGCTTTATATCCTTCTTCCAAAACTAAATGCCTGTGTCAAGCGGGCGTGGAGGCGGCATATGCAGTATGCGAGTTTGATGAGCTTGCAAGATCGTTCACAGGCTTATGTTGTGTTGTTTCAACAGATTGAATCCATGCAAAAGAGGGAATTTGCAGGAAGGAGCAATGAATGCGAAAGTATGGGCTTCCAAGTCACTGGCATCAGTCTCCATTGGTGAGCCGAGTTCTGGAAGAGCATACTCTGCAGGCGACAGGAGATAAAGATAATACGGTGTTGCCTTCTCAACATCGTCCGTGTAGCAGACAGGATACACTAAACGGATATCCAGCTTGTTTTCATTTTCAAATTGTGAGGCGTTGCGATAATTCTGGCAACATCCTATCCTTGGGATGGAGCTCATTTAAAGTTCCAACTGTTGACCTTTTCTATATCATAAATTTTACTACTTAATGTTATTGAAGATATACCCCTTCTGTCTTGTTGTACTCGCTGTTAGCTGCTGCTCCACTCTGGTTACATCAAAGTGATGTAAAATGCTATAAATTATCATCAAAAGTTGATGTAATATAAGCAGTCCTTGATATGTTCCTGAGCTAAATACTACAATAAAGACATGAAGGTTATAATCCATAGCTAGCTTATTCATCGCAGAGGAGCATGATTCAGATGATCGCTCATGCAATCCTATGTAACGCACCACAGGTATGCAAAAGTTGGTTTATAAAACAGTTTTGACTTTGGAGTATGATGAGTTCAATTGCATTGGTCCAGGAGAATGTTGACAGCAGTATGCTTGTAACTATTCTGACTGGCAACCTGTTATTACAGTCAACCAAGTGGTAGCAAAAAAAAAACAACCACGTTACACATCATTGGTGATGCTAACGGTGCTGTGGATAAGTTAGTGGAGGAGAGATTCTCTTCATTGTCCAAGCAAGAATTATTTGCTCTTTTTATATAGAGCCTTAAAAGATGTTGTCTATTAGATGGGAGGTACAACATTCCCTTTAGAAATGGAGTTTCATGATGGATTTATTGTTGAGACTCGCTTTGCATGAGTTTAACCAGAGTAATTTGTCAAAAAAATTACATTATGTCTGATCGGTTCAACCATTAAAAAAAGACTACCGAGCCCAAATTCCATTATATCACAGGCACAAAATCAATCATTAAATATATCTGGGATTTGAAATATGGATTATAGATATACTTTTTCTTAATGGATGATTATTGATATACTTTGACTCACTGTTAAACTAAATAAAGATGAAATATCACAACATTAAACATTTGAATTAAGAACAAAGAACGCTCATGCTCCAGACAACTACAATTCAATAAAAAGCTATCTGGTCTCCACAGTAGCCACATATCTTGAACCAAGCATGCTTCTAAATTCGAGTCAAAATTCAGGCAAACCCACTCAAGTCAGCATGATTATGTAACAAGAAAATTAACAAATAATTTACTTGAAAATTGAGGTGGATGACACTTAGTCCACTTAACCAAAAAACATGCTTTTAGTTAGATTATGCTATTCAATCGTGTCGGGGTGTTCCTCCAAAACTAGTCAACAATGGATCTTCGCAGGCTCCACATAAAAATATGGTGACAGAGAAAAGGTAATCTTTTGATATATGCATGATTATAATGAATGGAATAACATCTTCATGCCCCATAGATTAACAGCGGTTCAAATTCTTGAGGATGAAGAGATTTAATGATACAACAGAACTATTTGCAGGTATTGGGCAGAAACAGCATCGGATACTTCAACTGATTGGATATAACAATTCAGTGCTTACAAAAGATTCTTAGCTCAGGAACAAAGAAACAAGTTAAAACTGTACACCCAGATACACTGTCTATAGATGCACATTCATCACCTGACCAAGGACCAAAAAGTTCAAAATGTTGCATTTGCTGCAGCCTGCAGGGCAAAATAATGAGTTCTGTCAAGATAAGTTATATGAAATTGTGGGAACAAAAAGAAAAATCTGCTAAAAAGGAAACTTGAGAAATACTTGGGTAATAGTTGTCATGTGAATGTCAATCAGCCTCTGCAGTTGTCTCATTACTCACAATCTGCCATTGTGGGACATTTTTAGCAAAAGAGAATAATGTATAGTGAAACCATAAACAATTGCAGAAGTGAGAATAGAATTTAATTAGTCAATTTACATAAAAGATAGTTATTATGTACAACATGCGGTACTCAGCAAACAAAAACCTGCAGTGCATTAGGATGGAAGAACATAGTTAATATGCCGGTATATTATCTTAAAATTATTGAATT
>NW_024068732.1:0-103546 GCF_009389715.1 Phoenix dactylifera
CTCCGAGATATCTAGGCAATTGTAAGGGATGGAGGGCCTTCCAAGCCAAGCATGTCTTCCGTGAAGCTAATGGGCCGCAGGCTGGGTGGTTGCTTATGTAGCCAGTCACTCGGGTAGTACACTGTGGGCTGAAGATGGAGAGTTGCCCCTGGCACTCCGAGGTATTTTGTTTTTTGATTTTATTGGGTGCATCCATACTCGTCTGGTATGATCCACCCGCCTTAGCAAAAAAAAAAAAAAAAAGGAGATCAAAAAGAAAATCCAGCAAGGCTTGTAATTGTTCTAGTTGATATGAACTTATTATTATCTCTTAAATAATGAAACTTGTTAGGTTGATAAATTTAGGGATGTCAAGAAAACAACTGTAGGCCTAATATTATATTGTTTCAAGTCACATTGCAAAGTTACGCCTGACCATTTTCATGTCTATCACCAAAACCTTCAAGAAATTTCAACGAAAATGGAACCAACACAATGTAAATGGTTTTAGAAGTTTGTCACTGCTCATGCAACCATCTTTAGTTTCTTCTTCATCAAGTGAAGAAACCAGCTTGATTTTTTTCTTTCGTCTTGCTAATCGAAGGTAGAAAAAAAAAGGTTGGTTACCACCTAGCTGTATGTCTGTAATAATCAATAGAACTCTCAACAAAAGGAGTGGATGAAAGCAAGTTGGCTCTTCATGACATGGCCCTGCTTTTTCTGAAAAACTAAAAATTAAGTAAATATAGCTTCAATACCATGGTAATTTTTTGGGAAAGATGGCTCAATCACAATGATGCTATCCCTCAACCTAAAATAGAGCAAATAGGTTCGTTGAAATCTCCCATGTATCCCATTATATTACCAGAATCACTGATAATGATGAAGTTTTTAACATGAGTGATGATCTTGACCAGTTTGGACCTGAACTAGAGAGGGCTGAATCTCCAATCATGGGAACGTCCATCACTTGCACGACAGCCATGATTAGATGGGCTCCAAATGGTCTCATGAGGTGCACTGCCCCTTGTATTGTACGGGGCCTATCCATTCACAGCCGCCATGGATCACATACAGTCATAATAGGAAAACTAGCCCTCTCCAGTTCAGGTCTGAACTTAAGAGGATTTGAACTATTTTAGCATCCCTTCTTGATCAGAAAAAATCTGTAGAAGGAGAAGACTTCACTCAAGCCTTGAAGAATGAGCTTGCTCAATTCTCAAGAAGCAAACTCTTAAAATGCATAAAAGTTCAAAATCCTAATGTGCAAAGTAACAAATTCAATCTGATTGAAGCTGTAAAACTCACTGATATTGTTATTTCAAATGAAAGAAATCTTCAAAAAGAGATAGCAAACTGAGAAGAGTTATGGATGGAAAAGAAGAGGGGGAGAAAAGGTGAAATACTTGCCCATGAACACATTAAACATTTCACGTAATTCTACATTCAAAAATAAAGTTTACTCTATAGGCTATAGTCTATAACACCCTAAAATGATCTTTATATAAAGCTTCTAGGAAAAAGAAAGAAAGGGGAAGCCCAACATTAAATATATGATATCAAATAAAAAGACAAACTATTCACCATTAGAATATTCCAAAACAAACCTATGAATCCTTTAGAAATCATATTGATGTAGTTGAGAAACATAGACATGTTTTTAACCAAAAATAAGGCAACATAAGTTGGCTTCACCTAAAAGCACAATAGCTATGAAATTGTCATTGCATTTAGTTCAACGAGCTTCTCTCAACACCAAGTTCCTTCAAACTGTTCTGCCCATGACATTTAAGTCTGGACTCTATTTAAGTAATTCCCTATGTATTGGAAACTTTTCTAAAATAATTATTTAGACATAAATGCTTTAAGTCAAGGTTGATCAAAGAAGAAAAAGAAATCTTGGTCAAGTTGTTCTTTTAATTATCATTCTTGAAGAAAAAATTGCATTGCAGGCTGGTACTATCCTTGGACAACAACCCCTACTCATGCACCAAAGACCTTCATCATGAATGTCAATTGACATCTATGGCAGGGTTTGCATTCCATGTAACTCTATGATTCTCTTGGTCATATGACATCTACAGGTTTGTTTCACATTATTAGGTGGTTGATTTAATATAAAGCAATTTGTTTAAATAATTAGCAAGAAGTATGAAATATCAATAGTGGCCATGTTCAATGCACCTAGTCTAGCAATCCAAGGAATCAATCTTATCGAACCTAAAACAAGAGTTTTCATGAGCTGGCTGAGTTTATGTCTGATTCACTAATTAGCACAGTTTTCCACATTCAGAATATGATATGGCTTTGATCCAGAAGTCAATTTCAAAGAAGTCCAAGAGGTCAATTCCCTTATCCTTGGGCTGCCAAACCATGGTGATCATTTCTGGTAACTTAAGCAACAGAATTGATATGCATAATTTATTTTACAAGAAAATAACGAGAAGGCAGTGGGAATTACCAAAGCTCCCAATGGAGACAAGCCCGAATTTATAGATGATCTCACATGGCGTTTGAACTCAAAAGCTGCAGAATTCTCTTCAACACATGCACTAGTGTTGGAATCCCTTGGAGATGATATTGTGTCAGAACAAACAGTTTTATTCATCACTAAGGCCATGTTAAAGGTACCGGTAGTTGGGGAAGGCTCTGCCTGCATGAAAGAATACGACAAATACGAAGCATGAATTCATTAGCATGATCGAAGTGTACATAATTTAATTAGATAATTTGCTTTTGAGAAAAGGCAAAAGGCAAAGCAACTTCCAATGTTGCAGTCCATGACCGCTAAACATCTAGAGAATGATGGTTTGTTTTGACTATTATATTGAAGAAGAGACCTGGAATTGACTAGAAGTAAATCTTCCTCCAAAAGCAAAAGGAGTTTATTTAATACAATGCACCAAAATTCTTTCTTCCTCTGTATTTACAAAGCAAATCAAAGAGGTACAAAGAAGAGGTTTTGCATGGGAAAGTAGAAAAACAAGAGAAATATTATTCCAGCTTGCTTATAGTAAAATTCCAGTTTCAATAGATGCTAGTACTTTTACAAAAGTGAGTAAAAAGATAGAAATTTAAACAGAAACAGGACCTGTATCATGATTATTGGCAGTAACCTACAAGACTAGCTTCAATTTCTTCTGGGCAGCTTATCTTCTATTTATCTTGCAGTGTTCTTGAATCTATAAGATCATAAACGATGATACACCTAGAAGACTATAAAAGAATAGCATTTAGCAAGCAAGAACAACAAAAATCATTTCATTTTACTTGTTACTAAAACAAAGTAGATAGCACATGTAAAATCATTTCCAGAATTACTCCAGGAAACAATCACTAAAGTATCACCCTTCTGCCAACTTCCTTCTCCTTATTTCTCAACAACTTTTCACAAATGCTTTTGCCTTACTGAAGCGACCTCTAGTAACTGCAATAACAACCTAAAGACTCTCACCATAGAAAAGCGTTTCTTAAAGAACCTGCGAGAGCCATATGAAAGAGGCACTTAAATGATTGTTTCTCTTCTCTACTTTAAAGCCACAAGTCCTAAAAGTTGTGCACATATGTTCATTGTGCCATCACAAAATTAAAATCACTACCCAGATGAGCTCAGAGGGCATAGCAGAAAAGGGCAGGCACCGAAAAAAGACAGTCTCTGGAAACCCATTTCCATTTTAACAAAAAGAAAGTGGGGAGTTTTTAAGAGAGAGACAGATTCCCCCATCAAAGTCAATAACAAAAGCGGATATTTTGATAATAGCTTCATGTCACATATACCAGAATAAAGGTGTAAAAAAACAGAATGGCGTAAAGTGGGCATCAGAATCTAGTTACGGCCACGAGTCATGCAGTTCTGCAGCCCTTTTTTTCATGACAATAGAAAAGTTCCATTGATAAAAACAAAAAGAAGAATGGAATAATCTTACATAAAGCAGAATAATATCATAATCAGTGAATAAACTCATTACAAAATGCATATCCATTAAAAACAGAACTAATCATGAAATTAAATTTCTTTAAAACGAAACAAAATAAAAAATTTAAGGTAAAAGCACATATACATGTTTGTCAATGTTACAAGGCTATTCCTACTGTAACTATAACGCCGGTAAAGCATTACAGTAGTTCATAATCCAAGCTAAAAACACTAAATTTCCACATGTACAGTGAGATTCAGAACAATCGTTTAAACTTTCATTTTTCTTATATCAGAACCAAATAAACTGCTAAAGACGATAGACAGATACCAAGCAACTCCACGTCGCATCGTACCCAAAAATAAATAAAATCAGGAAAAAATGAAAATTACGCAAGTAAGACAAAGATGTCATCGTGAAATGCAGAAATAATAACAGAAAATTCATCGAATTTAACAAGTTTTAGTACCAAAAGAATCATAGATAGAGAAAGGTAGTAGGGGATAGATGAGAGCCCGTGCCTTCATATTGGTGAGGAGGACGGCGACTCGAGCAGCGCAGAAGGGCTGAGGCCGGAGGAGATTGTGAGGCACGGGGAGCGCGCGATCGGGAGGCGCGCCGGCGACATCGACTTGTACCTCGCCCCAGAGAGCGACGAAACCCTAGGATCCGCCCTCCCTTCCCTCCCGCCCCGCCCCTCCCACGACCCTCCACCATTTCCCTCGCCGAAACCATCGAATCGAAGCTCCGGCGCCCGCGATGTCACCAGCGGCACCCCGACGGGGAGATCTCCAGCCTCGGCGTCAGGATCCTCCGCCATTTTTGGATCCACGAGAGCAAGGAAGCGAGCGTACGAGAGCAAGAGAGAGGAGTGGAGGGAGGAGTAGCTGCTGAGAGAGAAGGATCGATTCGGTTTTAGGGGGAGGTGAAGGGTATTTTGGGAAAACAACTTGTCTGGCAATGTGTTTTGGTCGCTTGTCGGCGACCGACGCTGTTTGACTGAAGCCGATTCATTCATTGCCGGTTTTTATTTGACATAAATGACCTCCTCAAATTCACCGAATTACTATTGGAGCTTTGTCCCACCAGGCCTGTTGAGCATGTGGAATTGACTGTTATGCCCTCCAAGTTGGACGGTCAGGCTGGGAGCGTGCGTTGCGCAAGCTCAACACAGCTTTTCAATATAGTTCACATAGTTTTTCTACACCCATCATTAGATTTCAGCATAGCATTTTCATATTTAAAGAAGGATGAGAGATGCATCATATTTTGTTGATCCTAAAAAATTAATTTTGATGATATAAAATAACTGAATAAAAAGATAACTAATCTATTGTCTTGAGATTAATTGATCCATTTTAGAATGTAAATAAGAAAATCTTCAATTACTCTCAAATGAAGATCATCTATCTGAAGATCTACATCAAGAAGCATAACTCCTAAAAAGTCATAAAAACAATCCTTAGAAGCTCACATGCAGATACAAAAAAATTTATCTAGAGCTACCTTAAGAGTCGACTTTAAATTTGCAACGAGTCGACCATGACACACTATCGTTGACTGATATACCTTCATAGTCAACTCCAGCAGATTGCAAGTCGACCCAGAACAGTCTCAGAAAATAAATAGAAAGCCATAAAATTCAACATAGTGGCTAGTTGACCCAAGAAATACATGAGCTGACTCCAGTCTAACAGGGGTCAACCTTGGAAATAAGCGAGTCGATCCCTAAATGGCCATAGAGAAAAGACAGAGAGCTGAAAAAATTATCACATTGGCGAGTGAACCTATAGGAATCACAAACCAACTCTAGTCCAATATGTTGGGGTATGTGGAGACCTTTGGTGATGAAGAGAATTGAAGGAAAATCAATTCTGCATAGTTTTCTGTCTGGCGGACTGTCGGAGTCGACTCGAGCTTCAGTCGAGTCGACTCGGGAACAGTCGAGTCGACTCGAGGTCTGTCGAGTCGACCCGAGAGGAGAAAGCCGCAAAAACCATGTTTCTGTCTGGACTGTCAGAGTCGACTCGAACTACAGTCGAGTCGACTCGGAGCATCGTCGAGTCGACTCGAGATACAGTGGAGTCGACTCGAGATCGTGCCAGTTAAACTGGAAGTTGTTCAGACGTGCCAGAGTCGACTCGGACTTCAGCCGAGTCGACTCGGGCTCGCGAAAAATCGTACGGACGATTTTCTTTTGGTGTTTTTGGTGGCGTTTCGACGGCTATGATCATCTGAAGGTCTTGAGACTATATATAGGACTCATGAGAGCCCTAGGGTAAGGTTATTGGCCGTATTTTGAGAGAGACTCTTGTTTGTGAGGCTAGGGTTCTAGAGAAGAAGAGGATTGGGATCCTACTTCTTGTGCAAAGGGAATTCTGTGTGAATCTCTTGTAGATCGATCGCTTGTGATCGTTCGGGTGTGTGCTATCTCTGTAATCAGTTCATCCTTATTGAGATTTGGAGCGGTGGAGGACGTAGGCTATTTGTAGCCGAACCTCGTTACATTTTTGTGTTTGCTTTGCTATTTTCTTCCTTCTTCTTCCTTTGATCTTTGATAATCCGTTGCGGTGCTCAAGTGTTTTATCCTACTGATACCACGGGGTAATCTTTTGCCCTTCGTAGGCGGAGCGAAGAGGTGATCCTTGAGTCCGGAGTCGAGGGAGCGAGAGAGTGCTTATCCGTTTGTATCTCTCTTGCTTGTCCGACGTCGGTGGCGGCGCTGGTGTGAGTGGGTTCCGGTGCGGGGCGCCGACAACAATTGGTATCAGAGCTATTGGTTATTCTGCAATGGCGGATGAAGGGAAGTTGCGAATTGAGAAGTTCAATGGCACGAACTTCGGGTTTTGGAAGATGCAAATAGAAGATTACCTTTACCAGAAGGATCTCTATTTACCTCTTGGAGGTAGAGCAAAGAAACCAGAGAAGATGTCCGATGAAGACTGGGAGGTCCTCGATCGGAAGACGCTCGGCACCATCAGATTGTCACTTGCATCCCAAGTGGCATTCAACATCAAAAACGAGAAGACGACGATGGAGTTGATGGCAACATTGTCGCGGATGTACGAGAAACCCTCAGCATCAAACAAGGTATTTCTCATGAAGAGGTTGTTTAATCTTCGTATGAAAAATGGCGGCAGCATAGCAGAATACCTCAACGAGTTCAATGGACTCACGGCCCAGTTGGAGTCAGTGGAGATTAGTTTTGACGATGAGATTCGGGCATTGCTAATCCTCTCCAGATTGCCTGATAGCTGGGAGGGCCTGGTGATGGCGGTGAGCAACTCTTCGGCAACGGGGAAGTTGATTTTTGATGACGTTGTGGGAGTGCTTCTGAGTGAAGAAGTAAGAAGGAAATCTTCTGGAGCTACGGAGTCGTCTGGAAGTGCACTAAACACCTCTGACCGGGGAAGACAAAAGAAGGACGGTCGATTTCGAAGCGACTCGAAGTCGAGATCCAGCAGGTCTCGAGCACCTCAGAACAAGGGAGCGAAGTGCTGGAACTGCGGGAAGACGGGGCACTTTAGGAGGGATTGCAAATCTCCTAAAGGGAAGCAAGGCGACCACACCGAAGGAGTCAGCAAGGATCTGGCAAATCTTGCTGAAGATGGTGATATGGATGCCCTCGTTCTATCTTTGTCTACCTGTGACGAGTCTTGGGTGATAGACTCGGGCGCGTCTTTCCATGCTACATCCCAACGGAAGCTTCTTGAAGGATATGAGAAGGGAGACTTTGGCAAAGTCTACCTAGGGGATGGAGAGCCTTGCACCATACAAGGAAGGGGAAGCGCGGAAGTGAAGTTGGTTTCTGGATCTTCACTTGAGCTTGAGGACGTACGGCACGTACCTCAACTGCAGAGGAATCTGATTTCTGTTGGACAGTTGGCGAGCCAGGGGTACAAGGCTACTTTCACAGCTGATCAGTGGAAGATATCCAGAGGTTCGTTGACGGTGGCTAGTGGCAAGAAGGTTGGGACACTTTATGTCACCAACGGCACGGAGAACTCTATTGGAGTTGTTGCAGCAGATGTGGACACCAAGTTATGGCATTGTAGACTTGGGCACATGAGTTATCAGGGACTGGAGGTGATGCACCAGTTGGGAAAACTGCAGGGTCTCAGGAGTATTGAGATGGACTTCTGTGAGGATTGTGTTCTCGGAAAGCAGAAGCGTGTTTCATTCAACAAAGAAGGTAAACCTCGGAAGCAAGAAAAGCTAGATCTCGTGCACACGGACGTGTGGGGGCCTGCACCAGTTTCTTCCATTGGTGGATCTCAGTACTATGTTACTTTTATTGATGATGCTACCAGGAAGCTTTGGTGTTCTTCTTGAAGCACAAGTCAGAGGTATTTGGGGTCTTCAGGAGATGGCAGGTGATGGTAGAACTCGAGACAGGAAAGAGGTTGAAATGCCTGAGATCGGACAACGGTGGTGAGTATTGTAGCAGGGAGTTTGAGGACTACTGTGCAGATGCTGGGATCGTCAGGCAAAGGACAGTTCCAGGAACACCACAACAAAATGGAGTTGCTGAAAGGATGAACAGAACAATTAATGAGCGTGCCAGGAGTATGAGGATACATGCTGGATTGCCACAGCAGTTTTGGGCGGAAGCAGTTAACACTGCTGCCTACTTGATCAACAGAGGGCCATCAAAGAAACTTGAATTTGGGATTCCTGAGGAAGCATGGACAGCGAAGAAGATTGATTTGGCGCACTTACGAGTATTCGGTTGTACCAGTTATGTCCATGTTGATTCCAGTCAAAGAAGCAAACTAGACGCCAAATCAAAGAAGTGTATTTTCGTTGGATACGGAGGTCAACAGTTTGGGTACCGGCTTTGGGATCCCGAACACAAGAAGATCATTCGTAGTAATGATGTGGTATTCAATGAGAAAATGCAGCAGAGCACTGAATCAGAAACAAAACCTGTTGAGCCGTGTTTTGTGGATCCTGAAGAGGAGTCTACAATTCTGGTCAGAAGACTCAGTCAGAGCAACAACCTGAAGCATTGGCACCCCTCCACAACTAAGAAGGTCCACTCGTAGTACTCATGGGAAGCCTCCTCAAAGGTATGATGGGACTCTTAGTTATTTGCTGCTCACAGATAATGGCGAACCTGAATGCTTCACGGAGGCATTGGAGGTTGATACCAGGAAGGAGTGGGAGTTGGCCATGGATGATGAGATGAAGTCATTGGAGCAGAATCAAACGTGGGATTTGGTGGATCTGCCCAAGGGGAAGAAAGCACTGTCAAACAAATGGGTTTACAGGCTGAAGGAAGAGCAAGGCGGGAAGAAGCGATACAAGGCCAGGCTGGTTGTAAAAGAATTTCAGCAGAGAGCAGGTATCGACTTCACAGAGATCTTTTCTCCTATAGTCAAGATGAGTACTATTCGAGCGGTGCTGAGCATGGTGGCAGTAGAGGATCTTCACTTAGAGCAGCTTGATGTGAAGACGGCCTTTTTCCATGGAGATCTCGAGGAGGAGATATATATGCAGCAGCCGGAGGGATACATTGCAGCTGGCACGGGTGACTTAGTCTGCAAACTAAAGAAAAGCCTCTATGGTTTGAAACAGGCACCCAGACAATGGTATCTCAAGTTCGATAGTTACATGCTTGAGATAGGATACAGGAGATGTGAGGAGGATCACTGTTGCTACTTTCGGGACTTCGGTACATCTTACATTATCTTGCTATTGTATGTTGATGACATGTTAGTTGCAGGAGCTAGCATGCATGAGATTGCAAAATTGAAGCTGAAGCTGTCAAGAAAATTTGCAATGAAGGATCTAGGAGCAGCAAAACAGATCCTTGGGATGCGGATCAGTAGAGATAGGTCTAAACATATCCTCAGACTATCTCAGGCGGAGTACATCAGCCGAGTACTCAGGAGATTCTGCATGGAGGGTGCCAAACCTGTTGGCACACCGCTGGGTGCCCATTTTAAGCTCTCAAAAGGGCAAAGTCCGAAGACGCGGGTGGAGGAGCTCAATATGTCAAAAATCCCGTATGCATCGGCAGTGGGGAGCTTGATGTACGCTATGGTGTGTACGAGACCAGACATTGCTCAAGCAGTGGGAGTTGTGAGTCGCTTCATGAGCTGCCCAGGCTTGGAGCATTGGCGCGCAGTCAAATGGATACTGAGGTATCTGAAAGGCACTGAGCACATGTCATTGTGCTATGGAGGTTCTGAGATCCGGTTACAGGGCTATGTGGACTCAGACATGGCAGGGGACTTGGACGGCAGGAGAAGCACGACAGGGTACTTGTTCACCTTGGGCAGTGGAGCCGTCATTTGGATTTCCAGGTTGCAACCAGTTGTTGCATTGTCGACTACGGAGGCGGAGTATGTGGCAGCCACAGAGGCGTGCAAGGAACTAATATGGCTTCAAGTCTTGATGAAGGAGCTTGGGAAGGAACAGAAGGATTGCATGTTATATTCAGATAGTCAAAGTGCAATTCATCTGGCAAAGAATTCAGCTTTCCATTCAAGGACGAAGCATATTGACATACGGTACCACTTCGTGAGGTCATTGCTCGAGCAGGGACTCGTCAAGTTGGAGAAGATTCATACAAGTCAGAATCCTGCAGATATGTCGACGAAGGTCGTCACGGTGGAGAAGCTGAGGAGTTGTTCAGCTTCTGCTGGTCTTCATGCTTGAAGACGTTGAGGAGGCATCGTACCTATTTCACTAGGATGATTTAGTTTCAGTGGGAGCACAGAGGAGAGCCAAGTAACAAGAAGATATACCCAAGGTCTCCATGTGGGAGATTGTTGGGGTATGTGGAGACCTTTGGTGATGAAGAGAATTGAAGGAAAATCAATTCTGCATAGTTTTCTGTCTGGCGGACTGTCGGAGTCGACTCGAGCTTCAGTCGAGTCGACTCGGGAACAGTCGAGTCGACTCGAGGTCTGTCGAGTCGACCCGAAAGGAGAAAGCCGCAAAAACCATGTTTCTGTCTGGACTGTCAGAGTCGACTCGAACTACAGTAGAGTCGACTCGGAGCATCGTCGAGTCGACTCGAGATACAGTGGAGTCGACTCGAGATCGTGCCAGTTAAACTGGAAGTTGTTCAGACGTGCCAGAGTCGACTCGGACTTCAGCCGAGTCGACTCGGGCTCGCGAAAAATCGTACGGACGATTTTCTTTTGGTGTTTTTGGTGGCGTTTCGACGGCTATGATCATCTGAAGGTCTTGAGACTATATATAGGACTCATGAGAGCCCTAGGGTAAGGTTATTGGCCGTATATTTGAGAGAGACTCTTGTTTGTGAGGCTAGGGTTCTAGAGAAGAAGAGGATTGGGATCCTACTTCTTGTGCAAAGGGAATTCTGTGTGAATCTCTTGTAGATCGATCGCTTGTGATCGTTCGGGTGTGTGCTATCTCTGTAATCAGTTCATCCTTATTGAGATTTGGAGCGGTGGAGGACGTAGGCTATTTGTAGCCGAACCTCGTTACATTTTTGTGTTTGCTTTGCTATTTTCTTCCTTCTTCTTCCTTTGATCTTTGATAATCCGTTGCGGTGCTCAAGTGTTTTATCCTACTGATACCACGGGGTAATCTTTTGCCCTTCGTAGGCGGAGCAAAGAGGTGATCCTTGAGTCCGGAGTCGAGGGAGCGAGAGAGTGCTTATCCGTTTGTATCTCTCTTGCTTGTCCGACGTCGGTGGCGGCGCTGGTGTGAGTGGGTTTCGGTGCGGGGCGCCGACAACACAATAAGAGTCAACCCCAGAAAATAATAAGTCGACTCCTGATTGGCCACAGTGGAAAGACAGAGAGCAGTAAAATTAGTCTATTGAAGAATTGACTCCTGAAAATAACGAGTCTCATGTCACCAAACAAGTCAACTTCTAAACTGAGAGAGTTGATTCTACAGTATATACAGAAAAAAATAAAGTGTAGCAAAAGCAAAAAACAAGCTCGAGTCGACCTTTGAATATGACAAGTTGATTCGTGAAGATCATGGGTCAACCTTTGAAGATATTAAGCCAACTCTTCTGCGCTTGACAACAGTAATAGCTAGTTTTTCTGTGAGTCGGAATAGTTGTTTTTCATGTCATAACGGCTCTTTTACATATCTAATGGCTAGGAGTGTGTTCCAACCTCTTCCAAAGAGTATAAATACATAAGAACAGCAAAGGATGAAAAGAGCTCAAGCGGTACAAAAAAAATCCATCAAAGCAAGAAAGAGAAAGAAACAGAAAGAGAGTTTCAAAGAGAAAATCATTCAAGAGCATTCATAGTAAGCTGAATAATCATATCTTCTATAACTGAGAGTTGGTGAAGCGCATTCAAGATCAATCAAAGCCAACCAACAAAATCAAGCTTCATTTATTTTTTTTATATTTATTATTTAGGAGATGTATTTTACTGTGCCTATACTTAATTCTTTCTATACTTTGCTGTAACAAATTTCAAGAACTGAAACTTGAGGAAAGGTCTATCCATACTTCTAATTTGATTGTGTTGAGCTAGGATAGGCTCAGAAAAAATTTTGGTTGATTGTCTGCAAAAATCAACTAGGTTGATTGTAAGCCTGAGTAAAACAATCGGTGGAGGTTTTGGTTGATTGCCTGGATAAATCTACTAGATTGATTGTGAGCCCGTGTAAAACAACCGAGCTATAATCCTAAAAAGATTATAGTGAAATTCTGAAAAAGAAAGTTTTGGAGAGTGAACATAGGTGTAAAGTTGGCAACGAACTACAATCAATCTTACGTGTTTGGTTTGCTTGTGTTGCTTACATTTATTTCTTGTATATCTACTTATACTCCTTTACTGAAATTAATATTCATCTATTAAGATTTTAATTCCGCCGCATTGCACTTAAATTTTTGAAAAAGCCCACTTTAGCCCCTATATAGCTGGACAAAAAGTGGTATCAGAGTCAGGTTCTTAAGCCTCTCATTGACCTAACCGTCAAGAGTTAAGGATCTATGGCAACTCCAGTTAGAACCTCTCTTGCTAAGGGACGATCCACAAATATATCTTCACTTTTCAATGGCATAAATAATACTTATAGAAAAGCACACATACACCTTTTTGTTTAGGCACTAGACTATAACACGAGGAGTGTCACAGTTAATGGACTTCACACACCCATAAATGTGACGTATCTCGCTTTTTGGACTATATTTAGCCACACCTGTAGTAGCTAAAATAGTTCATATCGAGTTTGATAATCTTCTGGATCAGGATATGAAAGAAAATTCTAATAGTATTTGGTATGTGGATAGTGGTTATTGTAATCATATGACAAGAAAACTAGACTTATTAGTTGATTAAGACAAGTCAGTGAAGGGTTATATGAAGATAGGTTGTGGCTTTTTTAGACAGGTACATGGAACATACATAGCTGAGGTAAAAATTTTTGATATTAATAAAATTATGTTCCTAGATTGGATTCAAGTTCATTTAGTATGGGCCAATTGTTGAATGAAGGGTATTATCTTATTTTATTTATGGTGATAGAAGTTCCGAAGTTCCTAGACTAAAAGTAAAGTTCTTTTCTTTGCATATTACTACAAAGTATCATTAGATGATAGTTGGTTATGACACTTTAGACATGGATCATATCTTAGTTTTAAACGACTTAATGACTTATATGGTAGAACAGTTATCTTTAATTCGGCATGATGGTATGATTTCTGAAAGTTGAATGCTATGAAAGTGCCGTCAGGATGCATTTTCAAAGAAAAGTATTTCAATGACTAAATATCTGCTAGCTTTAGTCCATGCAAATGTGTGTGCTTTGATGCATATACCATCATCGAATGAAAATGTTTATTTTATTGTTTACATGGATCATTATAGTCGGATACTTAGATTTATTTTACCAGAAAAAATCTGAAGTATTTTATATGTTTCAAAAAATTGAATCTCTTTTGAAGCATGAAAGTGACTACATGATTAACCCTTCATAAAGATAAAGGAGAAGAATCTATTTCTAATAATTTTGAAAATTTTTGTGAAGCTAATGGTATATTGAAGCAATTGACAACAAGCTATTCACTTTCACAAAACAATATAGTGAAGTGTGAAAACAAGAGTTCAGTTGAGATAAAAGGTATACTGAAAGCTATAGGACTTCCTAACAAATTTTGGGTTGAGGTAGTATCTACAGCAGCCTATATCTTGAATAGGTGTCATGCATCATCTTTAAAAGACATCACCCTCTATAAAGCATGGTCAGGATGGAAGCCACAGGTAAATCATTTCAAAGTATTTAGTCGTCTTGCTTATATTCATGTTCCCTCTTAAAAGAGATAGAAATTGAATGATAACTCTATTATAGCTTGTGGGCTATTTTGAAGAAGCAAAGCTTATGTATTTATAATCCTACTTTTTTTTTTTGATTATTAGCGATGATGCTATTTTTTGATGGAACAAAATGCACATGAGCAGAAGTAAGTTGTGCAAGAAAATCCTATTGGTGTTCTGGATTATTTGCCTTCGACAGTGAAAGCAAATGATGATGACAGAAGTCATAATCTTTCTCAAGCTCCATCAAGCCCCTCCTCATCTAGTACTATTTTACAAAATTTTTCTACAAAAGATCTCTCAAAAAGGTTTTAGTCTCTTGCTAAAATTTATGAAAGATGTCAGTCTAGTCAAATTGTTAAGCTATGCAGTTTTGAAGATATAGCAATACCCAAAAATCGTGCAAGGTGATAGATAAAGAAATTCAGCACCAGAGAAAAACCACATTAGGGAGCTTGTAGATGTTTACTTGAACAAACAAGCTATTAGTTTGAAGAGGATTTATGAGACAAAGTACAAACCAGATTGGTTAGTTCAAAAGCTGAAAGCAAGAAATATGGCGAAAGAATGTCTGCAGCAACAAAGTATTGATTTTGATGAAATTCCTACTCTAGTTTCTAGATTTGATATTGTTAAAACTAGTTTGGTCTTGGCTACATGTAATATATAGAAAATTTACCAATCTGGTGTAAAATCATCTTTTTTAATAGTTTCTTGGATGAGGAAGCGTATATTGAGCAATCACAGAGTTAGGAAATTAAAGGATAAGTGGAAAAGGTTTATATATTAAAAAAAGTATTTTAAGGGCTGAAGCAAGCACCAAGATTTGGTACGGTAGGATTGATGCATACTTTATTTAGAACAGGTTTCAGTGCAGTAAAAGTGAGCCTGCACTCAACATCAAATTTGAAGGTATAAAATTTTGATTGTTTGTTTTCATATGTATGATTTGATTTATACTGGGAATGATTGATGAGTTTAAGTCTCACACGATTAATAAATTTGAGATGACAACTCTTAATTCGATTAATTTTTTTCTTGGTTTGTAGTTCAAACAATGTGATTGTAGAATTTTTATTTATCAGAAAAATACATAATTGATTTGCTTGACAAATTTAGAATAAAAATTAATCTGGCGTAAAATCCAATAGGCACAAATATGAAATTTTCTTTGAATGATGTTAAGGAGAAAGTTAATGCCAGCAGTTACAGAAATTTGATTGGGTGCTTATTTTACGTGACAAATACAAGAAAAATATTATGCAGATAACATGTTTGCTGTCTAGATTTATGGAAAACCTGAGTAGAATTCATTGGAACGCGGTGAAGAGAATCTGGAGATATTTAAAGGGGAGTAGACCTGTTCGCTGGCTGGTCCAGGCTTAGTCCAATGTATGACCTAATTTAGTCAAGCCTAGGTTTAGCACAAAGTATCACAATATGAAAATATCATTCTTTATCAAATTTTTTTTTTATAAAAATAATTAATTATTAAAATATGAACTATTGTCATATATTTCAAATAAGTATATCCTATAATGTGAATAGTTTGAATAAATATAATAAACCCTGATCATATAATAAAGTAGAGTATTGTTATGATGTTAGGGTGGTTGTTAGTTTTCAGGTATAAATATTTTTATGCGAATCCATTTTGAATTGGATACAAAAATGAATACAATTGGATAATATTTGATCTATTTTCAAAAAAAATCTTGCGAGTACAAAAATTTAAGGAAAGCCCAAAGTGAAATTCAATAATTTTAGGATCAGTGTGGAAGCTGCCACCATGGTGTGAAATGTTAAACTCAGGGGCGAAGCTAAACTTGCACGCCAAACTTTGCTTCCACATTCAAATATACAATTTTTTTCCGAAGAATCATATAGATTTGCCGGAGAGCGCTTGCCTCGTAATGTCGCTCCGCCGAAAAAACTGAGACCCGATATAAAATATAAATATATTCTTTTTCGAACAACAAAATCATTTCGATATTTTACCAATGAGAACTCGCCACGTATACCCCCCAACCAAGCGAAACACATGCCTCCGAAATGACCGGCGGTTATCCGAACCTCCCCCTGCTCCCCTCTATAAAATACCTGCCTACCCTGGCACGCTGCGTCCGCCCCCCTTCGTTCCAAACCGTTTTTTTAATTCTTCCAGGGGCATTACATCAGGCCACTTCTCTACCTTTTTCGTGCCCCCCAAAATTTTTCTCGATTCCGAGCGCATACTTCTCATCCACTGTCGATTCCACGAGAAATCTCTCCGACTTCTTCGACTTCGCCTCCTTCGATTGAGGTTTTCCTGGTGCTTGGTTGGTACTTGGTGGGGATCGGGGCCGCTCCGGGGTCTCTGGTTCGAGGAGGATTGGAAATTTTGGGTTAGGGTTGGGGCATTCCGGCTCTTGAGTGCTTGATTGATCCGTCCATGGGGATGCTCTTCGTAGAGTCGCTGCCCGGGCCGAAGGTCTTCAAGTGCGGGCGCTGCAAGGTCGATTCGGCCTCGCACGATGCCATCATCTCCAAGGACTTCAGCGGGCGGTATGGTCGAGCTTATCTTTTCAAGAGCGTGTGAGTTGTCCTTTTCCTCACCTTGAACTTTTTCTTTTGATTTTAATTTTGGTCTTTTTGGAGACGTTTTTGGTTTGGGTTTCTTGGGAAATTTGATTGCTTCTACTATTATGTTAATGAGGATTGCTGCTATACGATTGCTGCCTCTTTATTGATACACTGATGCTGGGATTTTCGTAATTTGGATTGTGTGAGTTACTAAATGGTGCGGGTATATAGTGTTTACATTTCCAATTAGCCTGAAGTGGATCTTGGATAGGCAGATTATAAATCTTATTCTAAAAGAGTTTTTGCTGATGGTGTATGGCTCGAAGTTGATTGGTTGGACGTGAATCTGTCTATCTGGATTGCGTTTAGCATTTATTTGACAAAGATCTTTTCTTTGTAAGGATGCATGGATGGAAACAGGCTGCTATGATTTCACTAATGAATGACGATGAAAACAACATGAGATAAGATTTTATTAGAATCCTGTAAGCATCTATATTTTTAGGTTGCCTGGTAGCAATTTTCCAGCATATGCCTGGATTGGAGGATACAGATTGCGGAGTGAATGACTGCTGTAATGTCAGATGTCAGATGAAGTTCAAGAAACATTCGTCACCATGAAAAAAGAGATTGTAGAAGATTTCGAAAGATGATGGTAACCTGTAGGAGGAAATAAAAGGGTATCAGTGCGGCAATGTTTGTCATCAAAAAATGAAAAAATTGTATTGCTTAAAGTGTGGTTGGTGGTGAAAAAGATGCCAACAAGAATTCATTTGGCACACATTTTATTAACATTTGAATCTATGATTGTCTCCCTGAATTGTTGCTGGAAAGATTTTTACATTTTGAAAGGCTGCAGATTTACTGGATATTTGTTTGACTTTCTATAGAGAGTAGCTCTCTAAGCTGATTAGTCATACATTGATTGTTAATTTTTACCTGGTTAGCTGCACATTGTCCCCTAATAAGACATGGTGGGAAATAGAAAGCTCAATATGAAATTGCAACATAATTGTTATAAGTTAACCTAGTTTTCTCTTTTTCAGTTAAGAAAGTCTCTTAGTGCTATCTCTGATATGATTTAATACTTAATGCAGCCTATCAAACATGTATATACTGCTATAAGACGAAGTAACATATTTGGGATTACTCTGTTACCTGTTGAGAAACTACAAAAACTTAGGCCTATAGAATCAGTCGGTAGAAGTTCTAATCCAACCTTTTATTACCCTCCTTGTTTGTAAGGTTGAGTATTTTCTTTATTTAGGCAATTTAAACCCTCGATAAGGTTTCTGATACCAGTCCTTCACCAATATGGTACTTTTGAGGAAACTACAGTATTGTTCTTAGAGGAAGTAAAGTCAATAACATGTTAAATATATATTCAATAGAATCATGCCACATCCTTTTTAAATTTTCAGTTCAACAACCCAATGAGCAAAAGAGATTCTAAAGCTGGATTATGCCTAGAGTTTCTAAAGTGGCCATATAAGGGGAGACCTTGCTGTCTAGGAAATCATTTAGCAATGATTCTATATTCCTTTTTCTCGTAATGTTATAGTAGGGGTACCAATTAGGTCTGGTCAAACCAAATATGAGTTGGGTTAGATTAAAGATAGGTCAAAAATATATTAACCCTAAACCAACCTGTTTATCAAATAGGTCAAAAAATCAAACCCGAACCTGAACATTTTACTGGCAAGGTAACCCAACTCGATCTACAACAAGTGGAACCAAGTTAAATGGATTAAACGGGTTAAGCATTGCCACCCCTATGTTATAGTTTAGAAAATGCTGACCTATCTGATTATAAGCTATTTCGAATGCTGTATTGCTATGAATGATAACTATTGAAGCTCATGCCTATCTCTTGGCACCGATAAGTCCCCAAGGCCTGATCGAGAATTTATTTCATTGCAATTATGAATTATCCACAAATCTGTTATATTGTTAGCTAAGATAAGATAGATCTACAATCAAACACTTGAATGATCTGAGTCCTTTTGGTTCAGTTGCATCTTGTTTAAAGTAAATGGGATTGCACTTATAGAAAGACTTTCTGACTTTTTGTTTAGTTAGAACTCTATAAATGCAAAAGAAAAATTGGAAATTTTTTCATCTTCCAGTCTGTATATCTAGACCATCTCATACATAACATTTCTCATCTCATAATTTTCCACAATTTGATTTGAACTCATAATGCTTCTCCGAAGTTTTCCTAAGTACTGCTTATCTATAGTTTGTTCTCAGTATTTTATGAACTTATATGCTTTTTTCCTTGACTAATTGGATGTCCTAATGTTCAACTTCTATGCCTTTTTAAATTTGTTTTTTTTCTGCCCATGCAACTTGTATTTAGTTACTTCCAAAAGCGGCATTCCGTACTGAACCGGACGTACGAAGCATACTGTACCGTACTGGTTCTTTACTGATATGCAATACGGGAGGTGTATGACACTCGGTATGCTAAACCAGCCTCTGTACCGGATGTACCGACAATGACATGGTGGCATCGGTATGGGGCCCGGTACCGAGACAACGTATCTTAGTTACTTCAGTTATAGTCATTGGATGTGCTATTAACAGATCTATTCTATGTTCTTATAACATTTGAATCAGCATTTGTTGACCTAGATTTTGTTATATTTACTTCCTAAGATAGCTTTCCTTCAAAATTACATTCATGGTTTTCATTATCTTATATTGGCAATTTTAAGTGTTCGTGGATGAAGAATAGTTTGTTATCTAAGAATTCAGATAATGTAACTTTCTTTGTCATTTTTTGATAAATACTTTTACATTCATATTTTCTCTGTTAGTGCTGCAGAAGCATAGAGATTTATGGCAAAGTTTTTGTCCATATTGTGTAATGCATTTGTTCATAGAACTGATTTTCAACTAGATTGATTTTTGCTTTTATTTTGGTAATAAAAGTTTTGGATCTTCCATAATGTAATTATGTAAAATTATAATTAATTGGATCCTCTTTAATATAGAGTTATAATTATTATTATTAATCTATGGTTTATCCAAGATGCATTATTTTGTGAACAGAATCCAGATTTTTTTTATTCTAATCATTTGTTATCATTTTGATTCCCTTTGATGATTCAATATTGAATTCTAGGATCCGAAGCTCTTAGTGCAGCCATGTATTTCTGTAGTTTCTTTGAGCACCATCTGTATGTGATAATTCTTGTTAAATAAAAGGATATCTAGTATAGCATAAAGTTGTAATGCTAACCCAGCTGGGGACCTTATCTGGCATTGAATAGTTGAAGTCCAGATTGGGCAAGTTGTATTCGGCTTTTCTCACATGATACAATTTTCCTTCCTGGAATGGCTTGAAGAAGAAGCTTTCCTTATTCCTGTCCTATACAATACATGTATATATCTGCTATATTTACATCAGTTACCTGATTGTATTACCAGAATTTTGCTTAGAGATATATGCAGCTACGAGATTCTGACTTTGGTGAATGTTGCTAGATCTATATTATGAATTAATATCTAAAAGAAAAGGTGAACCAACTTGCTATATTGATATGTCATTTTTAGGGAACACATGCTTCGAGCTTATTAACTAGAGGATCCAGGGAACATTTTGAATTGTGTAAAGCTTGCATTTCTGTCTTCTAGACTATTTTATTTCTCTTGAGGGACAGGATAGCATTACATCTTTGTAGGTGCTAGCAGCATTCTTTCCCCGGAATATGGATTTTGTATAATTTATTTTTGCTTGATGTCTATATAAGATGCAGAACTATATCACTAGTGTACTGTGGAAACCAACATTGAAATCAAAATAGGGCAGAACTGTATCACTAGTGTAGTGTGGAAGTCAAAAAGCCAAATCAAAATAAACCAAAAAGCCAAATCTTTATTTGAGAATATTACTTCGCTAGTGATATCTTGGTGAACGTGCACTTCAGCTCTTTTCTCAGAAAGAAAAGGAGGGAAAATAAAGATCATGTGCTTTCGCTCGCATCATAAGTTTCTTTTGCATATCTTTTTACTTATCTCTAGAATAACTAGGAATTGAAGTCATCAGCTGGATTATCAATTTATGATGGTTTTGCCTTTAAAACACAATCTATCATTTCATTGATATATTGCTGCCCATGTCAAATTTTTGATGTTTTTGTTGATTTAGACCTTTGACTATGAAGGTTTGCCACCTGATTCTCACATTCAAAATTTACATATTTGAGAATATTTTAGTTTTTTATTGAGGCAAAAAAGTTCTTCAAAAACATATATTCTGGAGATTCCTCCTTTGTGTATTCCTTCATTTGAAGATTATCTTTTTATAAAGCTGTTACATCAAGAAAAACACATGGAAATCAAATAATGTTTGGTTTATTTTGGTATTGCAATTGGGAAAACTTATATGGTGGATCTTCTTTTTTTAAACTTCTATCTTGAACATTTATTATGAACTTTCAGGGTGAACATTTCCTTGGGTCCCAATGAGGATCGCTATCTCTTGACTGGATTACACACTGTGAATGACATCTACTGTAGCTGCTGCCAACAAATTCTGGGTTGGAGATATGTAAGTGTGAAGACAAATTAATCTTTCACTTTATTTCTTCTGAATACCTATCTTCATATTCATATGCTTATATGTGGGTGAAATATTATAGTAGACATATTTATTAGTGCTCCTTTCATTTCTCCTTTCTATCAGTACACCTGTGGATGATGGTAAATCACCATTGAAACAAATTATGCTAATAATGTGGCATACTTGACAGCAGAGACTTTCAAGTATACCTTCTGCCTTTTTTTCTTTATCTCGAAAACCTGCAAACTCATTCTAGTGACTGCTTTTAGAAAGATATATTACGTTTATTTAACTTTATTTAACAGTTTATGAATGTAGAAATGCACCATTATTATAAGTTCGTATGAACAGATCAAAATTACATTTCAAATGTTCTTTAGACTCCTATGGATTGATGAATGCAGCAGTGTTTAAGCAAGTCGAAGGCAACTCTTTCCTTTTCATTTCCCAAATTTTCCTATCTGAGGATTCTAAGCAGTACATAGTTATGTTAATGTAAAGACTACAAGTATAACAGCTAATTGCACATGCATATTAATTTATTGCACATAGGTTATTTACCATTTTAAATCATTATTGAAATTTTTGTTTTTGAGGGGTTTTCTCTCTTGATTTGTTCTGCTTTCAAATGGTTTACCTTCAGTGGAAAATTTTGAAAGTGCGGAAAATATAAACAATCTACAAGCCCCACATCATCTATCCCTGATGGAACTATGAAAATTCTGACAAGCTACATTGCATGCTTGTAAAGGCATCATATAAGTGCTTCTAAAGAGTGGTAAATGGTAATAATGTGTTTAACCTTTTTTTTAGAAAAATAATTTTTTGTGAGAATGTGATGATATACTTGGAGGCTGAGTAGTGCCTTTCTTCTTTAAGTTGTCAGAAAGATTCAAATATTACTTCTGAAGCATCTTTCAATGGTATTTCTTTTAGAAATTCAGGATTTTTGTTTGTTACATTAATTTGTCATGCTCACATTTACTTGCATCCCCTGAAACCAGTCTTTAGGGGATAGAATGTGGGAGTTTGTTCTCTGGATGTGATATGTCAGTTCACCTACATTGATTTGGTTGCTCCTTCAGTTATGCACTTGCCTTTTTTATTATAAAATATATTTGCTGCCTTCTGTATGTAACTTCACACTTTTTTTCATGATTTGGTGCTTAATCAAGTGTTCAAGAAAAAGTGGAAATGAACTCCAGGAAACATCTATCTAGGGCAATGTACTGTAGTCGCTCTGGAAACTTCCTGGAATGCAGGAAACTGCTGCTCAAACAAGCTTTTCTTGGACATATGTTATACTTCTCTATGGATTTGTGATCCTTCAACAGAATGCTTGTTTGAGTAGGGCTGGCAGTTGATTGAGACTGTTTATGTTTGGTTTAATCAAAGAAGAAAATAAAAAAAAGCTTAACTCAAGCCTGACCTTTATTTGACCAAGCACTAGACCTTGCATAGGTTCTGGACTTGCTAGCTCAATTTATCAAGGCTTAAAAATTTGAAAAATAATAAAATCAATGATGAAATTAAAAACTATATCCCACCAATGACTTCCCTCAATTCCTGCCCCCCCCCCCCCCCCCCCCCCCCCCCCCCCCCCTCCTCCTCCTCCCCACATGCAATTCTACCCCTCCAGCACCAGCCCACTTTCTTCTCTCCCTACTTCGCAACCTGCCCCTTTTCCATTCAAAGACTACCTGGCCTTGCCTCTTAATTCCTTCTTATGAACTAAAATTGGCTTAGGCTTTGGGCTTGCAACTTGGTACGGGTGTAGTTGGTGTTAGTGTTGATGGAGAGGGGCCTCCTTCCCTCTCTCTCACACACACACTGGCTTAGGGTTGGGGCTTGCAACAATCAAGTTCCTTGGTTGTGGTGTAGTGGGTGCTAGTATTGGGGTAAAGTTCTCACCTTCCGCCCCCCTTCCCCCTTAACCTCATACTCTCTCTGTTCATATGTGGCTCTCCTCATTCTTGCTCGACCAAGTTGGTCTGTAAGCTTGCTTATAACCAGGTAAAGTTCAAGTTGACCCAAATTTTGGCTGCCTAGTGGAAAAGTATGACCTCTTAAACTTTTTAGGGATTTTAGTTCTCCATGAGTTAATTGGACATCTGGAGCTTGCTTATCAAAGTTAATAGAATCATTTAACTTTTAATTTGTTTTTCTTTCTTTCAAGTATCATTTGGCTGAAATTGGAATATGATGGTTTGCATTTACCTTGGAAACCTTTGTCACTACCTTCAAAATTTCTTTGAAGGGCCTGGACTTTGTATGTTGGCTAGCATTCTTCAAGTCTCAAGTTTTAGCAATTTTATTGGTTTGCTCTACTTAATGCTAGAGATGCTGAAATTACTAGTGTATTTTTGTTACCTTTAGCATAATTTTATTAATGTTCTTTAGTTTTCACCTTTTATTCTCCTTAGTTTGAAAATTTATGTACAACAGATCTTATTATTTTGGTTGTTGGGCTCTCAACTTACCCCTTTTTGACTTCTTGTGCTTGATTGGATTTACTTTGATACACTATGAACATTTTACTGCTTGAAGGACCCCATTGATGATCCTGGGCTTTGTAATGTTGCTTTTGCCTTTAAAAAAATGGTTTTCACCTCTGTACCACAAAATAATGGTTTTCACCTCTATCTTGTTTTTTGTTCTTCATAGTCCAAAGCTTCTGGTGTCATACTTGCTCTTCTCAAGCACTCTCTTTTGTTGCTGCAGTTGTTGTTCTTGATTCTTATACTTTCTAGACCTTTTAGTTGTCAAATCATGGTGGAAATTAGACTTCTTAACTGATTCTTGACATGTCTCTTGTTACCTTTTGTATCTTTGCTCAACCAAAGTGAACCCATCATCATGATCCACCATGGCTAATTGCATCCTACGGGTTCTCGACTTGTTAGTTGAAACAGGTAGGTTGTCAAGATGATGAGTTTGATTACAAACCTAACAGTCCTCTAGACTTCACTATTCTTAAAATGTTTTATGTACTCTAGACTCCTTTTCAAATGTTTGTTGGCCCCTCTCTCTTTCTGCGCGCGCGCGCTTGCTCGCTCCTTTTTCTCTGGGTTTTCAGGCTCTATTGTACCTTTCTTCTCCATTGAGCCTGCATTTCTTTAGAATGACCTACACATTGATTGTAGAAACGAGTCGTAAGAGAGATCTGGATCAAATCTTCTGTTACCAGGTGCAAATCATTCACTTGTTGTGCTCTCTCTCTCTCTCTCTCTCTCCATCTCCTCCTCCTCTCGCTGATATGGATTATGGACAACAGGATTTTAATGACTATTCTATGTTTGATGCATCTACTTAAAAATGGTGCTTATCACGTTTGGCTGATGAATGACTCTTGTTCAGTATAGTTCTGGCAGCTGCTGTTTCCATTATGATCCTCTGTCCTGTGATGAAGCTCTCTTGGGTCCAAAGTGGCAAACCACCATCTATGAGAAGCTTTAAGGTTCTTAATAGGCACATACACGTATGCACACTTGTAATCATTCAGCCAGCATGCAATCATTCTTTGAGATGTAGGGTGAAGAACTACCTTTAGGATTTGGAGAAGTAGATTGCAGTTGCACCACTTCAGCCAGATGATGCCATTTTGCAACACAGTCAGATTCGAGCCGAAGGAGGTACACTTTTTGCTTAGGAACAGCAGAGAGTGAGCTAGCATGCATGATTTGTAGCATAGCATAATAACCATCAAGCGTTATTCCAACAGTTCCGTATTGGCTTTATGGATGCTTATTTATTAATCAGTAAACATAATTTGTAGCATATGCAGCTAGAATTACTACAATTATATAGCAGGACCCTGTAGGGTATGTTTCTATCTCAGAAATAAATGAGTCTATGAATGCGAATGGCTGTGACTGAATGAAAATTGTGATCCAAACTAAGCTCCTTTTAGTGTATATAGCAACAGGACAACAGAATTTTAGATGCCTATGTGATGCTGAGTGATAAAGACCATGAAGCTTTGAAGTGGTTGTGGTGACTAAGGGGCATTTTTTGCGATATTGTGTATAATAATATATTCAAAGTTGCCTTTGGTAGTCTGATCAGAGCATAAAAGCTTATGTTTATGTATTAAGTGTTATAAACTAGTATTTTTTGTTATGGGGCATTTTGTACTTCTATGCCACCATACTTGTAAGTAGGTGATAGATGCTCTTTGTTGTTAATTAGTTCTGGTTTTGTGGGCTTTAGCCAGATGGCTTAGATCCTTTCGCAAAACTGGACTTGGATAAGAAGTGTTTCTTGTCAACATGTTTCTAGTTGCTTTTCAAAAACTGAAATCGTACTTGGACTCTTTTCATTAAATATTTTCATCGAATAAGTTGGCTGCCACAATGTCCATGAAATCTGAAACATTTTATTTCACGTAAACTTGGATATTAGATTGAATATCAAATATTTTAATTGCAAAAAATGTTATTTATGTTTAGTCTAGTTGATTACACAAGGCATTTTTTTTCCTTCTTCCATCTGATTACAGGTTCTTTCCTGGTTTTAATCACTTTATTATGTTTAATTGGTTGTTCATGCAGTATTTTTTGTTTTTGTCTCTCTTTTTTTACATGTATATTGCAGGAGAAGGCATATGAGGAAAGTCAGAAGTACAAAGAAGGGAAGTACATCCTAGAGAAGGCTAGGATGTTGAAGGAGGGCTGGTGATGTATGAATGAGCTGGACTAGGAGAACAAACCTAGATGTGTATCTAACTGTGTAGTGATAGAAAATCCCAACTGGGGCTGTCAAAAATGAATCCAGTCAGGGACATCTCGGAAGTGATCACTAGAAACTCAAAACATTCTTGCTTGATTATGAAATAAAAGACTGATTGGTTTTAAGTAGTCAATTATTGTTGTCTTATTCATTTGGTTTAGTTTCTCATCTGGTAGGGTTAATTAATCCTGGAATTTCATGTGATGTTTGGTGACGATTATTATTTCTCAACTGTTATATTGTTTTCTCAGATCTCTTTATCTAGATCAGAATTAATAACTCTTTGCTGCTGGAAATGTTGATGGCCACAGTTTGTAGGATTTTTTATCAGGAAGTTCCCTAATAATATGATCATCTGGGTTGGCATTGTTGGTAACGATCTCTTTAGCAGATGGAAGTTTTATTTCTGATTGTGGTATATTTTATCTTCAATATGTATTCACTTCATCGGCATTGTAGGCATAGATATTGCCAGATTGTCGTTCTGCATGAGAAGTTAGCTAGAACGATCAGAACTTTCACATAACAATTGCTCTGTCTTGATACGATCTTGAAGTTATCAATGGTGGATCTTCAGCAAGCTGAATATTGTACTCGCCTAGATGAAGGAGCGTGCGTGCCTCTGAAAAATTAATAAATTTATTTATTAAGAAAAAGGAGGGGATTATCCCTCACCCAGCTATAGGGTGCACATGGGTCGGGTGGGGTCGAGTTTTGAGTGACCCGACATGAGCCAGTTTTTCGTTCGGGTTCTAATTTTAGACTCAGATCTGACCCAATTAAAGATCAAGTCGGGTTCACAGGTATAATTTTTGACCTAACATATCATTTGGGTTGGATTGGGTCCATATATAATCCGGACCCGACTCAAAAAATACGGGTCCGGGTTAGGTTAGAAAAGCAGTGCACATATTTTGCAGTAAAACATCGCGAGATACTGTAAGATCAAAGCACCGGCAACATCATGAGATGTTGCTCAGAAAAAAGAAAAAAATGAAACATCTTCTCATAATGCATAACCATCTCTGAAGTCTAACATGCGAAGAACAACTCTTTCAAAACATGTAAAATAGCTTCACATCAAGTAATTAATAAAGAATCAGAATAGCTTCCCATCTTTGCAATAAACCTTCCACCAAGTCTTCGAAATATGTAAAATAGCTTTGAAACGAAAAAAAAAGGAAACAGGAAATGCTACCATGTAATTCCTTCGTGACCCTTCATGTAATTCAGCATCATGATGCATCATGTTTACATCAAGACAAGTAGGCATATACATCACAGCCTCATCATCATGTTCAGTGAGTTTTAGAATTACATAATTAAGAATATGCATAATGAACCACAATTTCCTCAATATAAAGTGACCTACAAAGAACAAAAATGCCTTGAATGCTGCTGCGAGGTAGAACTACCTATACAAAATTTGTTAAAAATCTATTCGACCACAGCTAAAAGATCACCTGCTCGGCAGAAACAATACTTTACATCTTTATCCTCCATGGCTTCAGTTAATAAGCACCCATACAACTATAGAAAAAAATAATAGATATAATTAACTATGCA
This sequence comes from Phoenix dactylifera, assembly GCF_009389715.1. NCBI lineage: Eukaryota > Viridiplantae > Streptophyta > Magnoliopsida > Arecales > Arecaceae > Phoenix > Phoenix dactylifera. The sequence continues at coordinate 27,582 of NW_024068732.1, forward strand.
TAAAAAGCACAATATTCTTAACAATGTAAACATAATAATGAAGATGATTATTACCACATACCAGCATAAGCTAATCATCAATATTAATAACAACAGCAGTTTCATAATTTTCAACCTTGTATTTTGTATGAGGAGGTGGAACATCTACAAATGAAAAAAATACAAAATTAAAAATCTCAAAGTTTTAAAGCACTAGTACAAGATAAAATTTATGAATGTTCTAGAAATTGAACCTATAAGATAAGGCAAGATGTTTCGAAGCCAATTTTATGTACATATCAATACCTCAATTGTATTCGGAGATAGACTACTATGAAAATCATCAAAAACCTACCAACAGTGCTGAAGGCAGACTCATATGCAAAGGTAGAAATTTTTGATTATCAAGATATTATGTACCATCTTAGACAATATTAGATATTTTGATTCATTGAATCTCCAATACTGTAGAATATCAAAATTTTGATCTTCTAATGGATAAACCTGCTCAAAAAAATTACATGGCAAGTTATTTTTATTAGTATTATTGACTCATATTTTAATGTACGCATCCATATTAGAGATCATAAAATACCTTTTCTTCCAAATAGGTCTCTAATTCTGACTTGGATGGTTGGGTAATTTTTTCTTCTTGGATAAATTCTTCAGTCATGCATAAAACAATTCTCATCTTCTCTACTTTGGGATGTAGACACCATCTCCTCCACTTGAACATGAGAGACATTTGCATCATATAAAATTGTATAATTATCATAAAGAGTTTGAAGAACATCACATACTTTGATCTCAAATGAAGCACGATCACCATTACCATAGATTTTCTAAAAGCAATACCTAATAAGCTTCATCTTATGTCTTGGATCAAAACAACCCCTATAGCAATGAGAGCATTCCTTCTAATACTTGTCAAATTTTTCTTGCATCTTTAAGACTATCATCATCACAACTGCATTTAAACTCCTAGATTCTTCAATCAAGAACATATATATTCTCCAAATTTCATAGAAATACAAATTTGCAGTTTGATTTTTTGTTTGTGAAAAAATTTCAATTATAAGATGGAAAACTTTTAAAAAGTTAAAATAATGATGCCTTGAGACTAATCTTTCTCAGTTGGCGTATCTTCAAAATTAGGATCCTAGGCCACAAGTCGCACAAATATATCGTTAAATTGTATAGCATCATTTAACATGAGATACGTAGAATTCCAACGAATATTTTCTTACCCTTCATCTTGAATTGTTTCACAATTTCCATAAATAATTCCAACCTTGCTTAAAATAATTTTATATATTTAACAGCCTCGCGGATCCTATGAATAGCACCCTCCACTACTTCAACCCATCCTTCACAATCAAATTAAGAATATATGCACAGCAACGCACATTAAAGAATTCACCATTTAAGAGTAAATCTTTTATAAATTATTTTTGAAGTTCTGTTACTACAACTGTATTTGCTGACAAATTATCAAAGGTGATTGAACCCAACCTTCTCTCAATTTTCCAAAATAAATTATAGCTAGCTATACAATCACTAATGACTAAACCCATATGTGGTGAAGGAACCAACTTAAAATTGTTAATATGCTTTTTAAGTTTTCAATCATTAGTGATGTAATGTGCAGTGAAACACATGTATCCCAATGTTTGATTTGATGTTCACATGTTCAATGTTAGACTGATTCTTTCATAGTTTGTCTTCAACAAATCTTCAAATCTTTGTTTTTTCTTTTGAAGGAATCAGAAGCCAATATTGTTCTTAAAACAATATGAAATTATGGTCTAAAATTCCTAATAAATATCTGAAAAGCTGGGTGTTCAACTGTTGTAAATGGCTTACACTTTCTTCTTACACTTTCTTACAGCAATTGTTATGTTAAGAAGCTCATTGCATCAATTAAGGGTTCACCTGAGCTGTGTTACTGTGTCACATCTGCTCTCAGCATAATCATCTCTGATCTAATGCATCACACTAGGATTTTCATTGATCGAGTGTTGTCTTGAGCACCTAACATATAACCAGAATTCAGTAAGTGAACATGACCCTCGTGTACATTGCAGTTTTGTTTTTAGTTAAAAAAGTCTCGAAGTCTCAAAAGTAGATCTTTTAATATAGTAGATGAATTATTACTAAGTTTTATGCGTGTCTGATTTGGTATTGTAGTGCTTTTCTCATTTAGTTAATACACATTGACATGATTAATTACATGGTTGGAGGAACGACATGCTTGAACTCTTTAGCCCATTCAAATTGGAGTAATTATGGCTACTATACTCATTAGCACCCCTCCTGCCCTTGTCCTTGGGAGATGTTCTAAGTCTGAATGCTCACAGATTTGAATAGATACTGTCACCTCCACCATTGATCTCCGAAAAATAATAATAAAAAAACTACTAGTATGACCTATTTCTTAGTTGGATCTAAATGTTCAAATCTATTCAAATCTAATCTCAAACATCATGACTCAAAAAAAAAAATTAGCGAGGATAAATGGAGCAGGCTTGCTCTTGGTAAAATTAGTCTTGAATGACAAGTAACTCCTTGGGATGCAATAAATGGCCTAGGCACAGAAAAAACATATGCCTCTGAATTGCAGAATAACATCATGGCCACAAATGCCAATCAGTCCCAAAAGATGGTATTTTCGAATCAAGTATCTTCATAGGCGAAAAGAATAAAAATAAATGAATACAAGAAGATAAAAACATAAAGTTTCAATAGGACAATTTACAATAAATAGAATATATGATAGAAAACGCATATCCCTCTCAAATGCAGAACTCCAGCATGGACAAAACACCAATCAGTCCTGAAAGATGGCATATAGGTACAGGTAATCCTTGGCCAAAAATAATACTAAGAAGAAGAAGAAAGAGATTTTGACAAGAAAGAAGGAAAACATAAAACTAAAAGATGGAAATCATATATGCCTCAGAATTGCAGAATATCATCCTGGTTACATACACCAATCAGTCCCGAAAGATGGTGTACTGATAATAAGCTATCATCACAGGCAACAGATTACAAAAAGAAAATAAAAAGATTTACAAGATTGTTAACAAAAAATATTAGAAAGTGGGTTATCAAAAAATTAAAAATTGTTGCAAAATTAAAAAAAAAACATATTAAAATGCTCAAGTGTACCAACCTACAGATCCAAGGCGATCTGTAGGTATTAAAATTTTTGAAGAACCAAAAAATCGATTGTTAAATAAGCAAGTTACCTATTTGTTAATGCATAGAATTTAACCGTTACTGGTTGCGTGGAAATGCATGAAAAGACTACGAAGTGGAGTTAGAACATAAAGCATACCAGACAACGGAGAGAGTGAGAAATTAGTATACGAGATTTTTTTTCAAAAAAAAAAAGACCATTGAAAAGATGATCATAATAAAAATAAACTATAAACAAATTAATACATAAAAAGTGATGACACGTCAACCAGAAACATGGAAATATCAATCTTCCATGTTTATCACTTCAAAGCAAAGATCGCGTACAGGGAAGGAGGCGGGGTAAGGAAAGATCTCAAAGAGCAGCAATGGAGACTCAACAGGACGAGGGATTGAAGGGCTTCGAAGGCCTTCGGGAGGGATGACTTCGATGGCCATCGTGATCTCCGCCCTGGCCATATCCGCGGCGAGAGAGAAACCCTAACCCTAAGGGACTAAGGAGAAACCCTAACCCTTAGGCGAGGACAGGAACGCAACCCTAACCCTAGAAATGAGCGGGGTTACGCCACGGGGGGCGGGACGAAGGGAAAGGAAGCGATGGTGACGGTTACTTATAGAATGGAGAGATTTGCTTCTCCCGTTGGATTTTCATCGTACGGTTCCCGTTTTTTCGACGAAATGGCCGGAAATGGGCTAGTCCGGGCCCCTACCCAAGCACGAGCCCGACCCGAAACCCAATCGGGCCTACCCGAATTAGCCGATTTGGTCCAAGAACTGGGCCAACCTGATTCGGCTTGATTGGGATTAAGCACCTACTAGTGTGATAAAGCTTAGGAAAATTGCATTTAAACTATAATCAACCTTGGTTAGGTTGCCCATCTTCTAAAGCGATCGAAGAAGCTAACATTTCATAGTGCAATATCATCTTTTAAATGATATATAAAAGGGAACGCATTATCAAAATAAACACTTGTTGAATCTTAAACAAGTGAAAAGAGATAATAGCATGCATCCAACCTTGGATCGACCGATCAGATAAATAAACATGCTTATATCGACTTATTTCATGCACTCACTGAAGCCCTGCAAAAATATAAAGAATCTCAACACAACCTTTTTCACGCTTTTACACCTTGACATAGTTTGCAAATCCATTAATATTTAATATTTCAGTATCTCTTCTAAATCTTTTTCCATTGATTGGTATAAGAATATTGAATAATAAATATTTGTGAATTTAAACACTTTTTTTCGTAATATAACATGAATATAAGAAATGCTTTGAATGTTTGAGTAGCTTCAATGAATCAAATTGATTTTGCCAAACCACATTAAGCTACAAAATGGTCATGCCTCAAGCCTAATTTGTACCTGATTCCAGGCTGACTGCTGACCCAATTTCGGGCTTAGTTTTCAGGCTTGGGCTGGATCAAGTAGTTTTCTGTAAAGTTCGTCCTAGCTAGCATTCACGCAAAAAAATTAAAACATCCAAAAAGAGACTAGTCTAATGAGGGGCATGTAATTGTTAGTAGCAAAAAGGAGCAAACCACATTAAGCTTGCTCGGAATCCACAACGAACACAAAAAGGAGCAAAATAGCATTCAAATCAATAACTTACATTAACTGATAATAATAAGGGGCGCATGGGGGGTATTTATCGGCTCCGAGAAAGTAATAAAATGGAGTGGGTGTCCTTACAGTCCAAGAAAAACTCAACAATTAAATCATAAATATACTAAAACAAAGTAAACTTGCTTTAGGGGTACTTCCAGAAGCAAAACAAATTTGCTGGCCCACTTACTACGTTCTAAATTAATATGAAAATATATTAATTATCGTCCGATTGACCTGGACTTGGTATGCTACAATGTTGCAGGTGCGTGTTTAGTCCCATATTAGTTATTTGCTGGAGAGATCTTGGCATACTCGGTCGTATGAGCCAGCCCTAAATCATATGGTAAGCGCATTAGCTTTTCGATCTAGACGCTCCAAGAATTCCAAGCTCCGGGTAAATTTCAATGGAATTCCTTTTTTGTTTTTCTTTAGATTAGTTAATCTATCTTGAAAGGTAAAAAGGGGTAGAGGAAACCTGTTTTTATCCACAAATACCTTGCTGTTTAATTTCTGCTCTCAGACTGCACCGACACCACTTCGGTTTCTTTTTCCCATAACTTTCTAATCTAAGCTGTGGTTGAGGTGATTCAAGTAGCATTGCAAAAGCTTACTCAATGAAGATATAATGGATGTGTTTTGAGATGAAATTCAGTTTTGTTGATTAGGGTGAAGCCATCTTTTGGACTGATGATCATAGAATTGCTTCTGACATTGCATCTTGATGTACCATTCTATAGTTTTAGTCAAGTTTCACTTGTACTCTTCATCACTCAAGCCTTGGATAGGTTCGAGTTGCCAAGGGCTTTATGACAATGTAGGAGGCTACGTCTTTGCTTCTTCATGTTGTTCCAGCATGATTTTGGGTGCATCCCTGATGTCTTCTAGATCTTTGGAGATATCTGGCCTATTTTATTCTTCAACTAAGGGCTTTGGTTATGGAATTTGATGTTCAAAGGGCCAAGGTCATCATACCATAAGCACCTTCAGTCTACATCACCTCCCCTAGACTGCGAAAACAAAACAAAAAAACTCTGATTTTTACAAAAAATATCTTAGGATGTAAGATATAAAGAAGTTAATTTGAAGAGTTATAGGAAGTCATATCACCTATAATCTCAATTCGTTTCACTAGTCACTATTTTAAGAAGCGGGGAGTACAAGATATACCTATAATGTTTTAAGATCCTTACATCGATAGAATTCCATCGAATTCCTTAGGACTTGATTAGGATTGCAAAAGCTTGCAAAAGAATGCTTCTTAAAAAAAAAATCCCATGCCTTAAAGAGCATTTTGAATGCTTCAGCATTAGATCCCCTATTATGGATCTCCTGGTTTGAGAAATATAAGGATATATGACCTATTTACCATCAGGCATGATTGGATTGTTGGGAAGGAGTGATAGATAGATAACAAATATGAATGGCAAATTTGTTTTATTTCTAGAAACAGATGAAAATGGAGGATGGTTTTCAGCGCTCAAACTTCATAACAGATAATACCTCTTTATAGGCTTACAACCAATGGAAACACTAAACAACCAGATAAAAACTATAAACTAGAAAACTAAGGGATAAGTCTTATCTAGAAACAAACTAGCAAAGAGATAAGTTTCGTCTAGAAACCAGCAAACAAAGAGATAAGTCTTCTGAAAACATGCCGTCAAAGTTTGAATCAGTCTTCAATACTCCCCCATGATTCAAAATTGCACAAGCCAGGCTGTGATCTAAAGTACACATGCTTCTCACAAGGGAGTGACTTTGTAAATATATCTGCCACTTGCTCATTTGTGCTATAGAACTTTAAGGTTATCAAACCATTTGCAACTAAGTTCCGAATGAAATGGAACCGAATGTTAATATGCTTTGTTCTTCCATGGAATGCAGGATTTTTAGTCATTGACATTATTGATTTATTGTCATACAAGATTTCAGTTGCTTCTCTTGGTTTTTGATTAAGATCTGTAAGAAGTCTCCTTAGCCATACGGCTTGACATGCTGAAGAAGTTGCTGCCATATATTCTGCCTCTGAAGAAGATAATGCAATTGTTGTTTGTTTTCGTGAACTCCAAGTGATAGCTCCTGATCCAAGACTGAAAATGCTTCCTGAAGTGCTTCTTCTATCATCAAGTGACCCTGCCCAATCGCTATCAGTAAAGCCAAATAATCTGAAATTAGGAACATGAAAATACTAGATTTCATAATCCACAATGCCAGCAATGTAACACAAGATCCTTTTAGCTGCACCAAAATGTTGCTTTGTGGGACTATACCTAAACCTGGAAACCATACCAACAGAGAATGCTACATCAGGCCTAGTATGAATCAAATAAATTAAACCACCAACCAGGCTCCTGAAGTTTCTTGCATCTGCCTTTTCTGTCCCGTCTTCAAGCTGCAACTTGTCGTTTACATTCATGGGAGTAGCTGCCATCTTGCAATTTTGCATATTAAATTTCTTAAGAAGATCTGTTGCATACCTTCTTTGTGAAATAAATACTCCATCTTTTTCTTGCTTCACCTCAAGGCCAAGAAAATAATGCAACAAACCTAAATCTGACATTTCAAACTTTCTCATCATACTACCTTTAAATTCAGCTATAAGAGAATTAGATGAGACCAAATAGATTATATCATCAACATAAAGGCAGACTATAAGCAAATCAGTGTTACCTTGCTTCTTCAAATAAAGAGTAGGCTCATTCTCACTTCTACCAAACCCATTCTCTCGAAAGTAGGAATCAATTTTGCTGTACCATGCCTGTGGAGCCTGTTTTAATCCATAGAGTGTCTTTTTTAATTTGTACACCTTTTCTTCCTTACCATGAATAATGAAGCCTTCAGGTTGAGAAACATAAATTTTCTCTTCCAATTACCATTCAAAAAGGCAGATTTAACATCAAATTGATAAACAGGCCAATGTAATTGGGCAACCAAGGCTAAGATAATTCTCACCGTTTCATATCGAGCAACGGAAGAAAATGCTTCTTCAAAATCAATACCTTGCTGCTGTGAGTACCCCTTTGCCACAAGTCTTGCTTTGTGTTTTTGTATCCTTCCATCAGCATCATACTTTGTCTTAAACACCCATTTCAAACCGATCGCATTTCTTCCTTCAAGCAGGTCTACTAACTCCCAAGTTTCATTTTTCTCTATTACCATAAGCTCTTCCTTCATTGCATTGCCCCATTCTTGTTTTTCTGCTGCTTCTTCAAAAGTTGTAGGATCTGCAAGATATAAAGCAAATGTGCAAGTCTCATAGATTTCTTTCAAAGATCTATATTTTTTTGGAAGTGTCCCATCTAAAGATTCTACTAGAGGAGACGAATTGCTGATGCTATAAGTCGAAGGAGATAAGACAGGTGAATCTATGGGGCTGCTAGTGCTTGAGGTTGACAAGGAAGAAGCTGGATATGCTGTTTCATTTGATGGACTCTCCCCTCTTTTCTAAATTTGAGCTTCCTCATTGCTGCCATGTCAATTCCAGCCTGCATCTTCATCAAACACTACAATTCTGTTGATAATCACTTTGCAACTAATTGGGTTATATAACCGGTATGCTTTGGATTGGGAACAATAACCAATAAAAATGCAATTTTCTAATTTTTATCTAGCTTATGATGATTCTATAAATTTACCAAAGCATAGGCAATACAACCAAAAATTCTTAAGTGGCTTACAAAAGGCTTTGTACCTCTCCAAGCTTCATATGGCGTTTGGTTCAGAACAACCTTTGTTGGTGAAATATTCAAAAGATAAACTGCTGTAGCAACTGCTTTTGCCCAAAACTGATTTGGAAGCTCCTTGGCTTTTAGTAAGCTCCTTGCCATTTCAACAATAGTGTGGTTCTTACGCTTAGCAACTGTTTTGCTTTGGCGTGTAGGGTTGATGTAAACTCCCTGCAAATACCATGTTCTTCACAAAAATGGTTAAATTCATTAGACAAAAACTTACCGCCCCTATCTGTGCGAAGAGTCTTTATGCTAGTATCATTTTGCTTCTTAATCAAGGCCTTGAACTTCTTGAAATTCTCAAAAGTTTTTCACTTGTACTTCAAAAAATACACCCAACTCATACGACTGCAATCATCAGTGAAAAGCAAAAATACCGACTCCCGCCAAATGATTCGGTGTTCATAGGCCCACACAAATAACATGTTTTAATTCAAGGCAACTAGAAGCCCTCTAAGATTTTCCAACTGGAAATTATTTTCTTATTTGTTTACCATAAATGCATTCTTCACATAAATCGAAAGAATCAATTTTAGTCAGTCCAAGAACCATACCTTTTTGACTCAACAATTTCATACCTTTTAAGTTCAAATGCCCATACCGTAGATGCCATAATTTTGATTCAACCTTTTGACCAGCAACAAGAGCATAATTCTCCACATTTGAAACTTCAAGTGGAAACATGTTATTTTTTGTCATGCGAACGCCCTGAATTTTTATCTTTAATAACAGATGACTCATCATCAAACAATATTGAATATCCACTAGCCATTAGTTGCCCAACACTTAACAAATTATGTGCTAAAGCAGGAACAAAATGAACATTATAAAGTAATTTTACCTTACCATGGCTAGTGTTGACTGCAACAGTTTCTTTTCCTTCAACTTGAATTTGCTTATCATCGCCAAGCCTTACTATCTTGTTTTGGGTTTCATCAAGCTCCTTGAACATTAACTTCATGCCACACATATGATTAGAGCAACCGCTGTCCACAAACCAAACATCATTTGAAACCTCATCGGCATCAACATGGGTCATGAACAACCTGGTTTCTGCTTCATTTTCTTCTGCATAGTTCACTTGCTTCTCTCGATGCCAGCAATCTTCTTTTACATGTCTGAATTCTTGCAACAATAGCATTGAACACCATTCTTATAGCTTCTCTGCTCATTGGAGAACTGCCTAGTTTCAGCTTGCCCATCAAACCATCCTCTGCCTCTGCTTCTGCCATGACCTTTGCCTAGAAAGCCACCTCTACCATGTCCTCCTCTTGCTGAATTTTTATGCTTGTCTTTTTGAGTAGATGGTTCACCTTTCACCTGGAATGCTTTCTCCTCAGACTTTTCAGTTGGCCTATTCAACCTTTGTTCATGAGCTTGCAAAGAAACCATTAGTTCATCAAATGAAAAAACAAATAAGTCTTAGATTCCTCTATTGCAGCAACAACATGATCAAACTTTGGAGTTAAGCTTCTTAAGACTTTTTCTACAATAGTTTGATCAGAAATCTTTTCACCATATGCTTGCATTTGGCTAACTAAAGCAGAGGCTCGACATAGAAACTCTTGTATGGATTCATTATTTTTTATAAGCAATGTTTCAAAGCTTTGACGAATAGATTGAAGTTTTACAGTAATTACCTTCGACGAGCCTTGAAACTCCCTTTGCAATATCATCCATGCTTCCCTTGAAGTAGTTGCTGCTGCAATTCTGGAAAAGATTGTCTCATGCACAGTTTTGAGTCATTCTTTTTGACTTCTCTCAATTGATTCCTCTGCAGTAATTTGCTCTAGATCCCCTTCTATGTAACCATACTCAATCAAATCCCATAAGTGTTGAGACATAAATAAGGTTTTCATTTTAATGCTCCAAAACTCATAACAATCACCTTTGAAAATAGGAAGGGAAGGTTGAGAAATAGACATGAGATTACCATTTGCTGCCATGTTTGCTTTCTCAAGATTTTTATCAAACACCTGGTGTGCAGGATATGCTTACCCTCTTTGCACTTGGTATAAGCTTTAATCTAATTTGCAGAGATCTCCTTTCACTTGCAATGTTTCTCCCACGTATGATCGAAACAAGCTCTGATACCACAAATTGTTGGGAAGGAGTGATAGATAGATAACAAATATGAATGGAAAACTTGTTTTATTTTCTCGAAACAAAGGAAAAGAGAGGATGGTTTTCAGCACTCAAACTTCATAACAGATAATGCCTCTTTATAAGCTTACAACCAACAAAAACACTAAACAACCAGATAAAAACCTTAAACCAGAAAACTAAGGGATAAGTCCTATCTAGAAACAATTAGCAAAGAGATAAATTTCGCCTAGAAACTAACAAACAAAGAGATAAGTCTTCTGAAAATATGCTGTCAAAGTTTGAATCAGTCTTCAACATGGATGGCATAGTAACTACTGTCCAGTGACTCATAAATTGACTTGGACATAAACCAATTAATAGTAGGATTTCTTCTATCCCAATTGTCTTAATGATGGTCTTTTTACCATCAACTGTCTTTTGATAGTAAGTTATGACTATTGATTCACTACCTCATATTGCCCTAATATGGGTTGGTTTTCTAGCCATAAGTTTCTCATTCTCCAATTGATGCAAACCCAGATGTGATCATTTGCACTGATGTACACTAGACCACTACTAAAAATATTGCAAGTTAATCTGGCCTTCAAAACTCTTAATAACTTTTTCATAGTTATGAGTCAAGTGTCAAGTTCTATCCTTCTTTTAGTTTGACTAACAATGGCCAGGAGGTCTCAAGGCTTTATGATGGGAATTGTGTAGGCAAATAGTCTTTTTAGTAGAATAAATGCGGGCAGATGGTTGAAAGTAGTCTAAAATATGTTTCAACTATTTGTGCTTGAACTAGTGTAATGGTTGGTTGGTTAAGTAGGATGCCTTCCACTATGTTATTTATATCTAAACTTTTTATTTCCCTTTCATGTAGCTTGATCTAACTTAAGTTGAGATTAGTAATATCTCTAACCTAGTTTCTTTTTAGTTGCACAATTAGATATAATAAAATATTAGAAAATTTATATTCAAGTTCTTGTGAGAGTTATATTAGAATGAACGTATTTAAGATATTGATGGACCTTTAAAACAATGAATTAATTTTTCACTAGGTAAAACTTAAGAATTTATATTAAGATCTCATAGCCAAATTTGAATTGGGCTTGTCCAAATTAAGATTGATTTGGATTTAAAAGTTCATAAAACTAATGCTTGGCTTTTCCTATAGTAAAATGCTAAAAGATATATAGTGTTTATCTGGTGGTGGATACAATTATATTGCTTTGTGAGAGTTAGGTCAAACCAAATTAAATTTTGTGCTTAGTTTATTGAATTTTACTGATAAAATTATTCAAATATGATAAACTAAATATGTTATACGAACAGAAGCAAATTTCAAAGAAAGAAGAATAGGTATTAGCTCAGTTGGTTGGCATCCTCTCCTAAGGGTATGCCTATTGTAGAGGTCCAAATTCTAACTTTGTAATGACATTTTAGCACTATAATTTAGAAAACACTAGTTTTTTCAAAGCCTCTTGTTCATATGTATCATCAAAAAGGTGCTATTCTATAATATTTCTTTAACAATTAAAGAAAAGAATTCAGGAATTGCTTTATTCAAAAATTAATTGAAAGTCTTTCAACTTATAGTCCTCATGTGCCATCTTTTTATCTTAAATTAAGATGTAGTATAGTTTAATTTGTACTAATTTATAATTTGTTTTAAATTTTGATGAATCAAGTACTATGTAATTAAATTTTCTTTATAATATATTTGTGTCATACCTCGTAGAACCCTATATATTTGTGCAAAAATTCGGACTCATACAAAAAGCTCCTTTTAGATACTTCTAGGTACAAGTTTAATGCACGTAAAATGCTTATGACTCCTAAATATTTTGGATATAGGATAAATTGAATACATCTTAAATTTTAAATATTTAAAATTATATGTTATTAGCTCTTAAAAATTGTTTAAGACTGATTAGAGTTGAAATATTTTTAGCTCTAGTTTGGATGAATTAGAGAGCAAGAGAAAGATTGCTAGGCAAGAATGTTGGGAAGGAAGTCTTGTGTTAACATATCCAGGATTAGGAAGAGATTGATGATACTAAATCTGATTAAAGATATTATGGGAGTTGAAAGTCGAGAAATTTTTCCATTATTATGTAGGATGCTTTTGGAGATTTTAAATTTAACATCATGACTTTAATTTTTCTCATGAATTTAAATTTTTTTTATTTTTAGAATTTTGGATTCTCTATGAGGTGTTTGTTTGTTAAATAGAGAAAGTTCAAAACTGGGAATTTTGAAATAGAAGAGGGACAGAAAACATGAACTTGAAAAATTCTATTCAAAGTAGCAGTTTTTAGTGTTATTATTGTAGAAAAATTTTGAAATTTTATTTTACAACCAAATACTCCATATTACTCAGTTATGATTAATAATTATAAAAACATGAACTGTCATGATTTTCTAGTATACTCAAACACATTGTATATTGTTAGGATCTAGATTAAAATTTCTTAAATCTAGGGGCATATATAATGTCTAAATCTTAGGAGGCTTTCCTATATGATGTTATAGGAAGTCCCTAGATTGTATCCATGTCAACATATAGTCTACGTAAAGTCCTTATACAAATTTAAATTATTATATATAAGTAATATATGAGTAAAAATTTCATTTTTTATATTACTAGTAATCATGCAACTGTAATGCATGTTTAAGGAAAGAGGCAAGGAAGGGCAAGTGATAGTGTTTGATATGTTTCTGAGATGATCAATTAATTCAAGAATCCAATCAATGTTTGGGTGTTCAATCAAAGAAATAGGTAGAGTCTAATTGGTTCGGTCTAATTTTTGGGCTACCCTTTTTGCACACACGAGCAATTCTCTTGCCACATGGTAAGTTGGATTTGGGAATTTATTGCCAAATACGAGGAATTGCTTCATTATGGAGATGTCAAATAATAGTTATGGGTTTTATCAACTTTTCATGTGTGGTGCCTCTCAACATTTTCCTTTTTGTCCATCCTTTCAATTGTTTGTCACCGTTTTGACCTTTAAACTATATGACATTTTGTTTTTTAATTCTCTACACCGTCCATTGGAGGAGGTAATAGTTTGTACCTTGAGTGACGCATGAATATATCTGAATAGTTATATATTCTTACAAGGTTATAGCACATGCATCCATTCAAAACATATACAAGGAAACACCCAGCTCCCCAATTTGACTTTCCTCTTTCAAGAAATCTTAAGGGCTTAGTTTAATCATCTACAACCTTGAAGCATTCTCTTCTTATCACTAAAACAGAATGTGTTCTCATAGAAAATATGAATTTGACTTTGTCTATCTTATTTCCTCATAAAAAAAAAGACTTTGTCTATCTTACGTATTTCCTCATCCGAAGCTTCTTAACCATCACCAGTTGGCCTTAGATACAACTTCCCCATGCCTCCACAATGGCAAGAAAGGGCTTCACCTTCATACATTGCACCGTTCTACGTGTCAGGTCCGATAACGATCCCTTGCTATCACCGGCAGTATCTTGATTAAGAGCTATAATAAACTAAGGAAATATCTACACTTGATGACAGAAAGCCTATCACTTTCCAGTAGTTGAGATGCAAATCAAACAATTAATACACTCAAAAGCATTCCATTCGAGCATGGAATGGTATCATTTATTTTGATAACTTTTGGTTGTAGAATTGCTAATCTCTTGAAAATTACAAGGGGTGTGGGTTCGCATGTATCTACCTAGGCAAAGTCACGAGATGTTACTATCCTTGTTAGGGGTGGCAACAGTTCAGGTCAATTCTCGACACAGATCAATCCCTATGATGTTACTCGATCGACCATACTCATTCATAGCCCACTTTATTTTGCTTGAACTAATCTGGATCTAATGACTGACTTGGCCCAAATAAAGCTATATTCTCGTGACAATAGTTGATCATGGGTGATCCTTGATTTGCTTAAAATCAAACAAAAAATGAAAAAAAGATCCATATTGAGTTAAACTTAAAAGATCTAGATCCAGATCTAGCTATCAAACAATGTCTAGAAGGGTCATCTTTTTGGATTCTCAATTTTTTTTCTTTTCTTTTGGTAAATGGATTCTCAATTTTTACTACCACAAATTTAAGTAACATGTACTTCAGCTAGAGGGTGTATCGATATGGATTTTACTGCTTGTTGGTTTTTAGTATACTATTCCTATTTAGAGGAGGGAAAGCGAAGGGAAAACAAGCCATTGGCTTCAAGATAGACAAGTCACGTAAAGCGCCATCCAGTTCATGCATGCATTTATGCGTGTTCCAAGTGCCATGCATGGAAGAGGAGATCCTCTCCCAGATCTCCCAAACCCATCTCAGCCTTGCATCAGTTTGTTACCTTTTCTTTGGATTCCTTTCGTTTTGGGTCACTCCCTTTAGAAAGAAAGGAAAAGATAAAGTGATGGCACATTCAAAGAATCAGCAACTAGACCACCTTAAAGGTTACACAAGATGTGAATGTGACCTAATATTGCATGGCTCCACTTGGACATGCAATTAATACTGACTAAACATGCTGCTGCCAGCTGGATGACTTTATCAGATAAAATGTAAATCGATCCACATTGCAATTTCGTCGAGATTATTTTTTTCATGAAATGGAATTGATATTATTTGGTTTAAGAAAAGAATATCAGTTGGTTAATTACATACTTAAAGCGGTTTAAGAAGGAAAAAAAGGTAATTATCATGTTTTTTGGTAAGGGAAGGTTGTTTTTGGTTCTAGAACAGATAAATGAGAATAATAAAAGCATGACAATGAGAACAGTGATGTGATGGGTTATTCCAATTATTTGAATAATATTTGGATGATTGTGTTTTTTTATCTTAAAACAAAGTTTGTATGAATATATGATGCCTTTGTGCTAAATAAGTATATAGTTTATGATAATTCTCTCACAGAATATTGTCTAATTAACAAGTTTGATAAGGTGTACTACTGCAGGGTTATAGCGATTTTTTGAAAAATATTTGGCCACCGTAAAGCCTATTCCAAGACTTGCTCAAATCAAATACCACCTAACAAGAAATATAAATAAGTTATAATTAATATTGTTTATTCATGTATTATCTTTTAAACAATAATCAGATGTTATGTTCTCAAATCAAAATTGGGACCTCTCTCCAATGCTGGACACAAGCTCACAAAACATAGTTTGAGAGTTTGAGATTCGATTTTGAGTAGTGTTGGCTCTTGCTTCGACCTTTAATTAGTAAAACTCTAACTTTATAGGTTCTAGTATGGTCTACCCAAGGCATCGGTTCTAGCCTCGGTAGGTCGGGACAGGTTAATAGTAGTAAATAAGGTTAGAGCTTTTTTTGAAATAAAAATATATAATGGTAGACCATAGTCTCACTGGCTACCCATATTCTACTGTAATTAGATTTAGCTAGTTTCCACAAAAAAAAAATATTAGATTTAGCTAGTTATGAATCACACGGAGCTAGCATAATCATTTATCCCACCACCGAACCTTGATTCAGATGATATAATCCTAGCAATAGGCAAAAGTTTGATCTCAAATGGGATCAGCTTTTACTTGGACCCATTTACACCAAGCCTTTGTTCACCTTTTATTTGACTGGCTGTGCTCCTCCAAGAAGTAAAGCCCATCATATCATGGTTGGTGCTATTGGAAGCTTGGTGACCTAGGCTGGTGGGATATCATTCCCACGTCCAAATCAGAATAAGAACCAACATCTATCACTATTCTTACATGACACGAAGTTCAAAAACCCTAATGGGAGCATGGTCTTACTTCCAACCAAATGATTTCGAGTTCAAAACGCACGGGCATCGATTAAATTGTGGAGACCGGATGCTCCCTGTTCGGACACGGAGTATGAAAGGACGTATCGCTCTACTGATTGTCTCGATGGTGCCAGGTGTGACGTACTCACACATGGTATTCGTGCCGGAGCCCAGAAGGATAATCGAGCCGGATCCACAGGTGGGGAGGGTATGAGTAAAACTGGCCGGGGTGCCCAACACACGGTCATTTCTACCCGCATCAAATATTCTTCTGGCAAGATGGGGGTCCAGTAGGAGCTGCTATGTGGGGATGGGCTTGTGCCCTCCTCCTCCTTTTTTTTTTTTTTTTTTTTTTAAGTGAAAAAAAAACCCCTATACACGTGCTAGTGGTTTCACTCAAATCAAGAAGGCTCTGATAATATCCAATATCTACAGATTTTTCCAACCACCTAATTTTATCCTGACCCCAAATCTGTTCAAGATTCCAAGTCACCTTCCGCCCCCGTCACCTCCAACCTTGTAGGACTCTTCCAAAACTTGGTTTCCAAGCCCCGAAAAACCTAGGGCCCCACGATAGCCTCCACTCCTCTCCGTCCGATCTAAATCCGACGCGTCGCGTCACGATCCCCCACCGACACCATCCGATCGAACGGCCGCCACCGAATCATCCGCGGTCTTCCATATTCTCGGCCCCGTCGATTCGAGCCGCCGAACACGGAGCGGAACTGGGATTCCCAATCCCGCTCCAACGACTCCAAAGTGAAAGCGTAAGACTTATCCCCACCAGCCAAATATTGAGCTCCATCCCAAAGCGGAATATCTCTTCCATTGGGTTCACGGATGTTCTGCACGTGTCCATCAAGATTCACTCTTGTGGTAATGTCACATCAAAGCCTTACGTGTACCATCACCCAATGGCAGTGCGTTGACGGTTCTTCCGCTGATGAGGTGAGCTAACCCGTCATATCGTCTCCTGCTCCTACTCTGATTGGGTCGGCGCACCCCTCCCCAGATCGCCTCCTATAAATATCGCCACCGCTCCCTCCTTTTCCCTGACTCTCTGCGGTCTCTCTCTCGTGTCTTCGTTTCGAGGCCTTTCTTCAATCTAAACTCTTCTGGTAATCTCGTGATCCGATCTCCTTTAATTTTCTACTATAGATTTTTTGCCCTTTTCTTTTCCCGTTAATTTCGATCAAGATTCTAGGGTTTTGTTTGCGGATTCGAATATCTGGGTCACGGAGTGTCTCTTATTGGAGGCGGCGATCGTTTTCTTATTTATTTTTGCTATTTTTTCTTGTTTTTCAGCACTTTCGTTTGATTTATAGAGATTGGTGGATCGGCTTCCATGGCTCCGACGACGCAGTACCTGAAAGAAGCTCGAACTTTGTATTCTCTCTTGATCTGTTCGTCCTCCACCTTTATTTGATCCGCCCCAGCTCTCGCGATCTAGGGTTTCTGCGAGATCTCCGCCGGATTTCGAGGTATTCTTCGCTCTATCTTGCTTCCCCGATCTCAAGATCGGCGCTCCAAGCTCGTGTTTTCTGATCTGATGTTCTTTGTTGGGGGAAAAAGCTAGGGTTTTGATTTGATTTCATCTGTCGGAGAATCGGAGCGATAGTGAGGATGCCGTGCGTGGAGGCGACGGATCCGGCGGCGGCGGACAAGGACGCGGAGCCTTTCGTGGAGGTGGATCCTACGGGGAGATACGGGCGGTACGGGGACCTTCTTGGTGCCGGGGCGGTGAAGAAGGTGTACAGGGCGTTCGACCAGGAGGAGGGGATCGAGGTGGCGTGGAACCAGGTGCGGTTCCGGAGCTTCAGCGAGGACCGAGCGATGATGGACCGGATCTTCGCCGAGGTCCGGCTCCTCCGGGAGCTCCGGCACGAGAACATCATCGCGCTGTACCGGGTGTGGATGGACTCCGAGCGCAGCACCCTCAACTTCATCACCGAGGTCTGCACCTCCGGCGACCTCCGCGAGTACCGGAAGCGCCACCGCCACGTCTCCCTCAAGGCTCTCAAGAAGTGGTCCCGCCAGATCCTCATGGGCCTCGACTACCTCCACAACCACGACCCCTGCATCATCCATCGCGACCTCAACTGCAGCAACGTCTTCATCAACGGCAACATCGGCCAGGTACTCCTGCGAACCACACGCCTTCTCCTCCCATTGCTGGGAAACGGGTATTTATTCCATTTGGGAAACGCATTTGTTCTGGTCGCGGCCGCCGCCGCCGCCGCCGCCCCGGCGCCTCCCTCGCCCTCGTTGATTCCCTCTGGAATATTCCTTTCGTTGCGAGAAACGCGGTAGAAAATAGAATTTTTCCTTAACTTGTGCCGCGGGACACTCTAACGAACTTTCGGGGTCCTCCATGGACCGCGTTAAATATCTGGTTTTTGTCACGGCTGCACCCAACCAGGGAGGAAAAGTCACCTGAAAATATTTTTTAAAAAATCGTAACTTTTTTATTCAACTCGTTGCTATTTCCGGTCAAATTACTTATTATATATATATATATATTGCCGGTTTCACAAAGTTTTTTTATCGTCTCGGATCGTCTTAGATGTAATACTATATTTTGTATGATATAAAGTTTTAGTTTTTCCTTTTAGTTTGGGTTTATTTTGATAGAAAAAGAGAGGTCGGTGAGAATATGCATCGAGAAAAGGCAGCGCCTTTTCGTGAAATCTGCTCTCTTTTTGGTCTGTTGTAGTAGATGCCGATGCCAGTGCTGATGTAGCTGGGTGGTTGCAGGTGAAGATAGGGGACCTGGGGCTAGCGGCGATCGTGGGAAAGAGCCACGCGGCGCACTCGATCCTTGGGACGCCGGAGTTCATGGCGCCGGAGCTGTACGAGGAGGAGTACACGGAGCTGGTGGACATCTACTCGTTCGGGATGTGCGTGCTGGAGATGGTAACGCTGGAGATACCCTACAGCGAGTGCGACAGCGTCGCCAAGATCTACCGCAAGGTTACGGCCGGAGTGCGCCCGGCGGCCATAGGCAAGGTCCGCGACCCCGAGGTCCGGGCCTTTATTGAGCGCTGCCTCGCCAAGCCCCGCGCCCGGCCCTCCGCCTCCGAGCTCCTCAAGGACACTTTCTTCAGTGGTCTCGATGATGACGAAAACCCGCCTCCTCCGAGCCTGGCCGCAACCGAGCACTGCAACCCGCCGTCGGCGCCGGAAATGTCCGGCCTTCGGCTGGATTGAAGGGAATGCATGCATTGGGGCCCGGCTTCTTCGCTAACAACCTTACTGACTGTTCTGTCCTGACGGGTTCTTTCCTCTCTATTTGCCGGGCGCAGAAAGAGACGGGCTGTGGTGTTTTTTTTTTTTTTTCTTTTTTCTTCTTTTGGTGAACGTCTTTGTAGTGCTTTTGGGGATGAATCGTTGCAACAAGTGTTTTGTTTTTTTATCTCTTTTTTCCATTAATTTGGTTTTATATGCATATACATACGAAATTTAATTGGATGTGGTTGGGCGTGTAAGCATCGTTTATTCTTATTATTACTACTATTATTACTATTATTTTAAATTCCTCAGTTCTTTTCTTTTGTTAATTCCATGTTGGAGTCTGGATGCCGTGATGATTTTTTGAGTTTTTTATATTTTTATTTGCCATCTTCATTGGCTTTATTGTGGGCCCCTGTGGTCTTTTCCAGGATGGCGGTACATAAAAGAGCAAACGTGTCTCACATGTTCCGCAATCAGAAATTGTTTAATTTTTAGGTATATGGCAGACAGCTGGAGACAGCTGGACCTGCAACGGTTTCGCTGGGGGTAGCGGCTTTGGCCATGAAGGAATCCAACTAAAGTTGTTGGCTGGATATGATTTTAGTCAAATCTCTGGGTGGGCTTATACTAGCAAACAAAATAGTCTCCAATATATTTTGAGGGAGGAGTGAAATAATTTATACTCCGGTAAGAGCTAAAGCTATCCCTCTCCTGATTCCACTTACCGTTCCGCCGCGCACACTTTCTAGTAGGAGTGATTTTTCACCATGGGCTACCCATGGAAAGGGAGGGGAGACCGGGAGGGCTCCATGGCGCCACGCTCCGAGTCCTCGCCTCCACAAATCCGGGCCCCAGCCACCTTGGCACGTTCCAAATCGGCATTCAGCCCACTCTTACAGCCGCACCGTGCTCCGATTCATGTTTTTGTGACGATTGGCGAGGATTACATGGTCAGCCTCCATCTCTTCCCCCGTGGTCGTGAATGAAATGAGTTCTTCCAACCGTGCAATTCATACGAAGTTTTGCAATTCTTTTCTTAAAAGAGTAAATTATATTTATTAAATTTCCATATATGATCAGCAATTATCGCAAGATAGAATTAGTGGTATAAATGGAAATTGGTGTTCTATGGAATTCGTGCAAGTACACCTGAGTGATTGAAATGTCTGCTCCTCTCATCTCAACCTTCCGGATACTAATATTGACTCTCGATGCTCTCTATTGAACAGAGGGCTGAGACGGGTGGACTAAAAATTTTCATCCACTTCTAAATTTTGTATGCTACAATCTATCGAGAATCCAAAACTGCAGTACGTACAAAATCATGAAGCTTTGCCCAGCTGCCCACCAGCTCGGCAAATGGGATGGCACAAGTAGCGAGCTACAGTCCAATAGCTTACATTAAACGGCCCTGTTCATCTCCAATACCAAAGCCTGCTGCAATCTTTCCATTAGAAACAGACCTATCAAAGTTGAACTTACAAACACCGAGGGAGTGGGAAGCCGCCGAAATAATATTTGTGCTGCATGTGAAGACACGAGAGTGTTTAAGACTTCCCCAGAACCAAGACTATGTTGTGAAGCCTCCCGTGGACGTATTAATACTCATATTATGACAGAAATAGAGAGCTTTTCTCACCAATTGTATTGGAGTGCTGCTAATGGCCTGATACATCCGCTCATTTCTTGCATACCATATCAACCACATAGTATAAGCAACTACCAACACATGCCATGTTTGGCAAAGCTTTGGAGGGCCAGAAAGTATTAATTTTTTGGACCTCCAAAAGCACCTTGGATGATCATAGGCTTCGTTTGGGATTGCTATTGATAGTAGAGCTTTTAGGGCTGATGTTAAAATTTTCAAAAAATAAAGATTTTGGAAGTAGAGTTTTTACTAAAAGTTATTTGCTGTTTGGTAACTATGTTTCTAAAATACTGTGAAACTTTAGCATATGTTTAGAAACTAAAATGAGAAAGTGCTTTTGGTATGATAAAATGATAATAAAAATATTGTATAGTAGAGCACACCTCGGAATTAGGGATGCTAGGCCGACCTCAGCACCCGATAACCCGACCTCATCAAACACGCGATGCGACCTCACCGAGCTTGGCCTCGCCTACAGCCGCATCTACGAGCCTGCCTACACCTGCCTACGTGGCCGTATGTCGCAACGCCTCTGCACCATGCTTCGCCTGCCGATCAATGACAGTCAAGGACAACGCCATGCTGCTCCAGCTATATCCTGCTACGACTGTTAATACCCTACTGCTCACAAGAACGGACTATATCGTGCATCTCAAGCAAGCCCTAGCTGCACGCTATTTGGCTTAAAGCCATTCATTCTCATAATGAGAATGGGCCATACCTCCGCCACCTGGACACCTCTACATGGGCTATAAATGACTCCATCAGATAATACCTAAAAGACTTTTGAAAATCCATTCTAACTTGATCATCGGAGAGCTCTCTCCGGAACCACCGGTGAGACTTTGTGCAGGTACACCGATCGCGGGAGGTGGCCCGCCTTCTTTCTCGACATTCCGGCGGCTCCCTCGACTCCTCCGGCATGGTCACCCTCGGGCCAAATTTGAACCACAACAAGTATTATTACTATTTTTAGTATTATTACTATTTTGTAGTGTTACTATTATTATTACTATTACTATTATTAGTATTATTAATAGTATTAGTACTACAACTATTATTATTATTATTATTACTATTTTTAGAATTATTAATATTATTAGTATTATTACTATTATTAGTACTATTACTATGATTAGTATTATTACTATTTTTAGTATTATTATCATTTTTAGGATTATTACCATTATTACAATTATTACTATTATTTCTATTATTACTATTATTAGTACTATTACTATTATTAGTATTATTATTATTGATAGTACAATATTTCTACAATATAATATAATATTATGATAATTATAACATAATATATAATAAAATATAATATATTGATAATCTAATATAATACAAAAATATAATATAATATAATGGATTAGAATCTATTCTAATGATAGATTATATTAGATTATGATTACATATTATTCTATATATTTAATAATAATATAATCATATAATAGAATATAATGTATTGTAATATGATCTAGTATGTTATCTTTTATATTATTGATTGTATATTATAATATAATAATAATAATAATAATAATAATAATAATAATAATAATAATATCATATATTATCATAATATAACTATTATTATTATAATTAAAATGTAAAATTATGATTGTAATAATATATTATATTATGATTATAATAAAATATAAGAATATGTTATATTTAATGATGATGCATTACTACAATAATATAATATATTATACTATTATATGTATTACTATTTTTTAGGGTTGACTTGAGATTTTCAGAAGTCAACTCATGATCTTCAAGGGATGTCTTGAACTTGTTGTAGCTTTTGTTATACATTGTCTTTTTATTGTGGCCGTTGTGGAGTCGGCTCTTTTAGTTTAGGTATTGACTCATAGTTTTTTAGGTTCGACCTTTGCTTGTCTAGAGTCGGCTCGTAATTCCAATAGGTCGAGTTGGTAATATGATGAAACTTTCAGTTCTCTGTCTTTCTCTTGCAGCTATTTAGGGGTTAACTCACTTTTTTCTGGAGGTACCAACAAAAACTCAGGTCATTAAAATATGAGACAAAAATTTAGGATAGTATAAAGTAAAAGAGCAAAACTTCAATACAATAAAAAAATATTTAAGCCAATTATATAAGGCTTATTTGTAGAATGAGTATATCTATCAAATAAATTCATGTAGTGCAGCTAAAAATGTATATGGAATGGCATAGAAATGCCCACCAAATAATAATAAAGAAATAGTTTCATCAATGTCTCACATGGCCTGGCATCTTTAGGATATGCACTGGAGGAATGATGGCGAAGCTAAAGAAAGGAATTACATGCTTTCTCTTGTACATAGAATTAATAAGAAATTTGGGCGAACTATTTTGTGAATTAACAAAAAGTATCAAGGAAAAATATATAGAGATCAAAATAATTCCGAGTTGCTATAATACGGAGAGCTAAGGTAGAGCAAACACTCCATATGAAAAATTATACTCTAAAATGATGATTCACATGATGTAATAGATATCTTGATCCGTTAGAAATTGGACAGGTAAAAAAATTTCTCGATCAGTTACGTACCTACTTAAAAAAGAATAAACCTCAATTCCAAGAAATTATATCTTCTACCAAGACATTCACCAAGCAAGCATAAGCCCTTTTGAGGGAAGCTATTCAGAAACAGATGGAACTGTTTTTACTTCAGGAACAAACATCAACTTCTCCCTCTTATTCTTAGTACAAGAATACTCATTGAGAAATATTTCTGATTTGAATCATTCAAAAAAGATTTCTTGGTATAATCATTTAAAAAAATAGATGAAAATAAATTGTGTCCAAAAGGATTTGAACCTATACCAAAGGTTTAGAAGACCTCTGTCCTATCCATTAGACAATGGACACATTTCTAGAGACAATAGGGCTTTAGTGGTAGGAGTGCCTCAATCAAGGTTGTAATAGTGGAGCTAGATTTCATGGCATGGGTCTCGCTTAGGGTTATTTGGTTCTCCATAAATTATAATGTAAAAAGAAGTAAGTTTATTGACGTGACATTTTGTGTAGTCACTTTTTTTGTAGTTATTTGCTTTGATGGTTTCAGAAGTCAATTGTTATTTTTGTTGTTTGATTGGCAGTAACTCAATAGAACATTTTGTGACTTTCAGTTAAATTCTAATATTTAGTAGTTTTGGAACTTTCTAAATTTAGTTACCTCAAAAGTCAAAGATAAGATTACTTCCCTACGGAGGGCAACATAAGAATTCCATCTTTAGCTCTCTTTATCTCAACAAGCAACATCATGAACTTACAAACTCTTTAAAAAGTAAATCAATAATTGATGTAGGACAACCTAAAGGAGTAGCCTTGTCTGATGTCTAAGATCGATGACGATATGCGCAAATGTTTAAGCCAAAAATTGAAAGTAAATGATGCTTGTAAACTTTCCATTTGAAAATCTTGATAGGCAATGTGGTCTATTACTCTATGATGGTTTATAAAAGAAAAAACGAGGTCAAATTTAGATTACCTAAGCGAATAAAACACCATTCTACTGATAAATAACCCATGCAGGAAAGTTTTTTTTTCTTTCAAGAAGATGATTATGATGATTTTTTCTCACCTGATGGGTACCTTCAAGTATAGAGAAGTTCTCCAAATCCAATTAGTTGTAAATCACAAAGATGCCCTCTTAAGCAGTAACTTAAGAAACTCTTTAACATCCATTAGTAAATAATCAAAGGGTGGATAAAGTCTTAGACAAGATACTGCTAAATGTGTGACAATACCCCTGAAATTCAGGATATTGATTTTAGATGGATGAATAGGTTTCTTTTTGGGCTGAAATAATAGGAGAGGAAACAAAATGGACAAGGGCAGTAAACATTAAACTAGCTAGCTTAGGGTTTTGAGAGTTTAGTGGCTAGTGTTTATGGTTCTATTTTGTAGCAAAGGAGGAGAAGTAGCTTTAATAGAAAATAAAGAGAGAGAGAAAGTAGGAGAAGGAGAGGAAAGAAGGAAGAGATAATCTACCATGCCTCAATCTAGTGGGCCTCACGCTTGACTTTGCATCACATGAAAGAACTCCCATGTAAAGAAAAGCCCATTTCATTCATCAATAATACATGAAACAATCTGTGGCCCTTCATTAAAAAATACAAGCTAGCTCTTCATGCCCAAGTTAACTATGGATCAAGCAATTGGGTTTATAGACCAACTAAACTAAAAATATAATAAAATAAAGTTATTTGGCACTCAAGCTGGTGACTTTACTGCCATGCGAGGGGACCGGATGACCAAGTAAGCTTCAAAAGAAATAGAAGTTACTTGGTGCTCAAGCAAATGACCTAATTTGCTATGTAAAATAACATAATATAGAAAATAATAAAAATTGCATGGATCTAATTACTGACTCCAAAAATAATACTAAGGCCCATAGGACTTGGGGACTTTACATTTAATTTTCATTGTGCACAAAAGCTTCCAGTTAGCTAAGGCACACTCATGTGGAATCTGCATTTTGTATTTCAACTTTGACATGAATTAATAAGTCTTGAATCCATATTGGTCTTCATTATTCCTCCTTGGCTTGTGAGAATCACCTTTGGCAAACGAATGTTATGGTGCAGGCCATATGATTCAATACTGCAATCTTCAATCTTTTCTCTCCTCTTAAGGAAAAGAAGTGGTGGTGGTATAGAAATGGTAGATAAAGTAGATGCTCGTGGGGTGGTGAAAGAACAATTAACAGCTGGAAGTCAACCCAGGATTAATTGTTACCTCCTTGTGGGGGGTGAGATTCTCCACATTAAATGTGGGTCCTTATTCCCATTAGAAGAGGTAAATCTAGAACATAGGTATTAGGTATTTGCACTAATTTTTTGGATAGCTTTGTAGTGTGGGTGTGGTCCCTCCTCATGTGGGACTCACATCATTTGAAATAATAAAAAAAGAGGGAGAGAATAAGAAGGCAGTTTCAAACCGCGCTGGGGGGTGAGGTAATTGTGGAAATCAGGAGTCTCAGGGTTGCAGAAAATGGTGAAGAAAACCAAAGAAGAAAAAAAAGCTGCTACCTTTGTCGGATGATCGGATGGTTGATTTTATCTAGATTTGGTTAAAATTTCATTATGTTATTTCCGGCATTGAGAACTATAAATTGAATTATTTAGATTTTTGAAGAGCCTTTTTTATTGATTATTTCAAATATCAAAATTTGGTAAGATCCATGCTCTATTTTGTTGTCTATTGTTGAAATCCAACTTATTAGTGATGAATGTTCTTGTTCTGGAAGCCAAGATTAAATTTTGTTGACGTTTGTGCAACTTTAGTTGAACTAAAGAGGATCTATTGTAATTTCATTATTCTAAATAGTGAAAGTTTTTGGCTAGACTAAGTACGTAGTTTTTTTCTTCACATCAAAGGATTTTTTACGTTAAACAATTTGTATTGCCTCTTGTGTGTAGATTGCTTGATTATTTTGCTTATTAATTACTTAAGTAGATTGTAGAGATTATTGTTGTTTGATCAGTGATATTCTATTTAATTATACAAAAAGAGAAAAGAAGTTTGCTGCATCATTATTTCTTAATTGTATTTTTCCAACAAAATGGTATCAGAGCAAGGTTGCTAGTGGCTAAATTTTTTCGTATGTTGATTAAATGGAAGAGCATTCATGTGGCAGTATAATTAAACTCACATCTTCCAATTATTCAATTTGGAAGCCCCAAATAGAAGATTTACTATTTTGAAAAGATTTGTATGTTCCTATTGAAGGAGATAGTGTCAAACCAAGTAACAAAACTCGGCAAGAATGAATAGAAAAATGGTTGGATTAATCAAAAAGTAGATAGATGATAGTGTTTTTCATAATGCTGCTATGGAGACTAATGTCCATAGTTTACGGAAGAGTCTCTATGAGCGGAAGACTGCATAGAGCAAGGTATTCATGATTAGAAAGCTTATGGATATGAAGTATAAGGAGGGAAGTTCAGCGACAGAGTTTTTGAGTAGATTTCAGGATGTAGTAAATCAGCTAAATACTATGAAAATGATGTTAGATGATGAGTTGCAAGCATTGTTGCTGCTCAGCTTCTTGCCTAATAGTTAGAAAACTTTGGTTGTATCACCTAGTAATTTTGCTCCTAATAGTGTGGTAACATTAGGAATGGTAAAAGACGATATGCTTAATTAGGAGACCAGAAGAAGAGAACATGATATGACTACATAGTCAGAGGCATTGTTACAGAAAGGCGAGGGAGGAGTAAAACTAGAATCTTACAAAATTTTAACAATCATGATAAGTCAAGGGGAAGGTCCAAATTTAGAAAATAGATCATATATTTTCATTGTGGCAAGCCAGATCACATGAAAAGAGAGTGCAAAAAAATTAAAAGAGAGCAATCAAGGTTAAGAAGTGAAGAAAAGAAGGAAGAAAAAGATACAACAACAGTTGCATTTGATGATAATGTCGTTAGTATTTGTAATGATGCTTATGTAAACCTTACATGCCAGGATTGTAGTTGGGTTGTTGACTCAGGTGTCTCTTTTCACGTTATTTTTTGGTGGAACTTCTTCACATCCTACACTAGTAGTGATTTTGATAGTGTCAGAATGAAAAATGATGGAGTAACTAAGATTGTGAGCATGGGAGATATTTGCTTAGAAACCGGCATTGGGTGTCAACTATTGCTTAAAAAAATGTAAGACATGTTTTAGATATCTGCCTCCACTTGATCTCTATTGGAGTACTTGATGATGAAGGTTGCCACAAATACTTCAATGAAGAAAAATGGAAGCTTACCAAAGATTCTCTAGTGGTGGCAAGAGGACAGACATCAAGCACACTTTATATGATGCAAGCAAAATTGTGCAAGAGGGAGGTGAATGCAGTTGAAGATTCCTCAATTGAAGTATAGCATAAGCGGCTTGGACACATGAGTGAGAAGAGACTTAATATTCTGGCCAAAATAAGCTCCTTTCTATAAAAGATGCATCTCTATAGACTTGTACTCATTGTTTAGCTGGTAAACAATATAGAGCTGCATTTCATAAATCCCCTCCATATAGAAGATAAAATATTTTGGATTTAATTCACACTGATGTTTGCACTATGGATATCAGAACTTTTGCTGGTACAAGGCACAGTTGGTTGTGAAAAATTTTGGTCAAAAAAAGGATATTGACTTTGAAAAAATATTCTCACCCATGGTCAAGATGTCTTCAATTCGAGTTATTCTTAGTTATCTGCAAGCATAAATTTGGAGATTGAACAACTTGATGTAAAAACTGCCTTCCTCTATGGTGACTTAAAGAAGAAAATTGACATAGAGCAGCCAAAAGGGTTCATAGTTAAAAGCATAAAGCATATTGGTAGATTAAAGAAAAGCTTATATGGGCTAAAGCAGGTACCTCGGCAGTGGTATAAAAAGTTTAATTCATTTATGATGGACCATGGGTATAGTAAAACTGCTTCTGATCATTATGTATTTATGAAAATATTCTTTGATGAAGATTTTATTATTCTCTTACTTTATGTGGATGATATGTTGATTGTTGGCCATGATGCTAATAAAATTAAAAGCTTGAAATGAGAGTTAAGCAAGTTCTTTGCCATGAAGGACTTGGGGCCGACTAAATAAATTCTTTGCATGAGAATTACTTGTGACAAAAAGAATGGAAAGTTTTGGTTATATCAAGAGAGATATATCAAAAAGCTGTTAGAAAGGTTCAACATGAGCAAGTCTAAACCATTTTTCTCTCTACTTGCAGGTCACTTCAAGTTAAGTTTCAAGCAGTGTCCTACAAGTTAGAAAGATAAAGAAGAAATGAAAAAGATTTCTTATACATCCGTAGTTGGCAGTTTGATGTACGCCATAGTTTGTACAAAGTCAGATATTGCTCATATAGTTGGTATTGTAAGTCGGTTTCTTTCTAATATTCGTAAGAAACATTGGGCAGCTATTAAATGGATTCTCAGGTATTTTAGGGGCACTTCTTGAGTCTGTTTATGTTTTGCTAATGGTAAACTTATGTTAGATAGGTACACAGATATAGATACGACTGGTGATACAGATTCTAGAAAGTCCACATTAGGTTACTTAATGACTTTTTCAGGGAGAGCAGTGTGATGGTAATCTAAGTTACAAAAATGTGTTGTTGCTTTGTCCACTACAGAGGCCGTGTATTGCAATTACAGAAGCGTATAAAGAACTTTTGTGGATGAAATTTTTTTTTTTGCAAGAGTTGGGCCAAGAACAAGAGAAATATATGCTCTATTATGACAATTAAAGTGTCATCCATCTCTTATAGAATCTAACATTTCATTCGAGATTTAAGCACATTAATGTTAGATATCATTGGATTCAGGATGCTTTGGAGATGAAGATACTGTGTTTGGAAAAATCCATATTGATGATAATGGGTCAAATATGGTGACTAAAATTTTTTTCATGGAAAAAATTATTGCTTGTAGAGAGAAAGTGGGCTTGGTGGAACCCCCTACATAAGTCGAAAGGGAGAGATTTGTTGGTGTGTTCCCTCCTCATGTGGGACTCACACATTTAAATTTTTTGAGAAAAAGGGGAAAAGAAGGAACCTCTTTGCTTGGGGGTGAGGTAATTGTGGAAACTGGGAGTCTTGCGTCTGCAAAAAATGGTGAAGAAAAAAAGCAAAACAGAAAAAAAGAAGAGAAAGAAAAAGGTGCTACTTTGTCGGATGATCAGATAGTTGATTTTATCCATATTTGACTAAAATTTTAGTATGTTGTTCGTAGCATTGAGAGCTACAAATTGAACGGTTTGAATTTTTGAAAAGTCTTCTCTTGTGAGATCTATATTTTATTTTGCTGTTTATTATTGAAATTCGTCTTATTAGTGATGAACGTTCTTGTTGTAGAAGCTAAAATTAAATCTGTGCAGCCTCTAGTTAAACTAGAAAGAATTTATTGTAATCCCATTATTCTAAATAGTTAAATTTTTGGCTGGACTAGGTCCCATAGTTTTTTTCTTCACATTAAAGGATTTTCTATGTTAAAATGAATGTGTTGCCTCTTGTGTATGGATTGCTTGATTATTTTGCTTGTTAATTGCTTGAATAGATTGTAGAGATTATTGTTGCTTGGTCATTGATATGCCATTTAATTACACAAAGAGAGAAAAAAATTTGAGGCATCATTATTTCTTGATTGCATTTTTCCAACATGTAGGTATTGCATTTTAAATCCTATAATCCTTATGAAGGTGCCTAGTGCATGGTCAGCATGGTCATTGAAAGGGCATCCCTAGCCATTCATTTAATCCATTTTCCATTTATCTCTAGGTCAAATTCATACTTGAAAAGCTCATTTTAGTGTAATACATAGATCTTGTCATCATATCTAGCTTGTAATCAAGCTTATATCTTTATGTGATTGTACTATTTTAATAGCTCAAATATTGATACACATCCTTTAGCTACCATCCTTCTTAGGTATGCACAATCTAGTTATAATACATGGGCTAAAACTTCCTTTGATGAAGCCTTTCCACAAAAGCTCATCAACTTGTTAGTTTAATTCAACGTGCTCCATTGGGTTTACTCTATAGTGTGGTAAGTTTGATAAAGATGACATAGAGACCAAGTCTGTGATATGTTGCATATCTCTTAGTAGTGGGAGTTTATGAGAAAGTTCATCAAGTTAGATCTTGAAATTAAGAATGTATCTAACTCACTATTGGAGGTATTTTAGTTTCATTATTAATAGGTTAGATGTCAATTAGGCTGGGTCAAGTTTCCATATAGCCCAAGCTCGACCTGAAATTTTTTTCTAGCTTCTGGTTTAGCCAGGCTTGAAACTTTTTGCAAGGTTTTAGGCTCGATCTTGACCTAAGCTCAACTTAAAGCTCAAATATTCTAGACCAAACCAAGCCTGATTGGCTACTAATATTGGTGAGCCTACAAAAGAGTGGAATCATAAAAGGAGATATCTGATGGTCACATACCAAATCTTTGAGGATCTTTGGCTTCTCAACTCTGTCCTCTTCGATGAATGCTCAAAGCTTCTAGACTTAGATGCTTTCATGGGATCGCGGTCTTGCATTATAGCTAGAAGAAATTACTCCAAGTCGGGAATTGATAAAGAACTTCAAAAAACTTTATCAATGATTACTTGATATCAAAAGAGTATAATTGAGGTCTATTTATGGAAGAGCTCTTCTAAAGCCACCATACTTTTTTAGTTCCTATAGCATATAAATTTCCTAAAGAAACTTAACGAGATAAATATTAAATAGATAGCTAAAAATAGCTTCCTAACTTCTACTAGACTTCTAATTCATCTAACAAAAGTTTCTAGAAGAAGGAAACATACAAATTGGATAAAAATATTTTTTATGATTTTTTATATATTTTTAAGTTTTCAAAATAGTGTGACTCCCACCGAAACTATCTTACTTGGTGCATCTACGATATGGGCTCACACCTTATGCTAGACTACTTTCTAAGCTAAGAACCACACTCTCCACCTAGTTAGATCATGTAGACTTTTTGGTTAGCATGCAAGAGCAGACTCTAGTCTATTCTACCTTTTCATGGGTAGATCATACGGACCTTACACCAGTTAGAATATTATAATAGTTATCAAGATCTCCACCACTAGTAATGCCTACAAAGGAGTTTCCATCCTCAAGCAGGGTTGCTTCCATTTACACATGAACTTCCTTACCCAAGCCACGTAGATGCTGAAGGCAGGCATATGAGATAGTTCAAGTTAAGAGAGGGGGTCAAGAAAAAGGAAAACAAGCAAAACTATGACAGGAAAAGAGGTGTTTGTTTTTATCACTTTCTACGAAATAAAGCTCAAACATTGGAAGCTTATAGATGGAAGGATGAAGCATGGTTCCAGCTGGTAAGTGATAAAAGGTTGCTGACCACTTCCACTTGTTTGGTCTTTGACACCTTCAGTTGGTTTCTGAATTGAACTCTCAAATTCCTTGATGCTACTATTAGAATATTTGTTCTTTTGAGATCTTGCAACTATTTTGCATTTTGTAGCCAGGTTGCAACTATAGTCCTGAGTCCAATACCTTTTTATTTTTTCACCACATGCAATATTCACTTTCCTATTTTTGCTCGTGACAACATCTCAAATTTTCACTGTAGCAAGGCTACAAAAATGTAGTCTTGAGTCTAGCACCTTTTCCAATTTTCACCACACCCAATATTCATATTTTTTATATTTTCCCATATAATGTCTCAAATTTTTACTGTGTCCTAGTTGCATTTTTATCCCTAGCATTGTTCTAGGTTTTCATTAGGTCCACTTTTCTTTTTCTTTTTTCTCTTTCATTTTTCCTTCTTCCTTTTCCTTTTTCTTTCTTCCTTTTTGTGACTTTGTTAGGGATGATTAGTTATGCCTCGTTATATAGGGCAACCATCTTTGTTGGTTGTACTCCACTAGAGAGGTTAGCAATTGAGATTTGTGGAACTCGATTGAGGTTTGAAAAGAGTAGCTTGTCCATTCCTCTTATAGATAGTCATTAAATATTATAGATCCAATTAGGCACTAATGGTTACTCCAAGATTTTTGCATCTATACCTTTGCACGTATAGCTTATTGCATATTTTGTCTTCAAAAAAAATACTATTTGCATGTATACTTGTCATATGATCCTATTTTTGCATGATTATCTCTCCCATTTGATTTTTGGATGATGGAGTTAATAAATAATTATTTGAAGTATGAAATAAATTTATTTCCTTTTTACATTAATATCGAGAAAAAAGTTGTACAAAATTATGTCTTATCAAAAGAAAAAATCTTTTGGGGAAGTTGATATGAAAAGATAATAGTATCAACAATACTCAAAATCATTATTTATTAATGCCATCGGCCAAAATCTAATAGGAGGGATAACTATATCAAAATAGGATGATTTGAGAGGTATAAATATCTATAGTGATTTTTGGAGGGTAAATATATAATAAGCTATATTTGCAAGAGATACAAAAATTCTAAAGAAAAAAGATAATATTCTCACAAATGAACAAACATATGCGAAAGGGGAGATGCAAATCTCTAAAAAAATTCTTATTCTTAAATAATCAAGCATTCTTTGTCCTTAAGCACTCCAACATTAGCTGACCAAACTATCGATTGGTTACCCTTTCTAATAACCATTATGGAGCAAGGCTAGAGGGGTCACCAGGACCAGAACTACCCTAGTGCCTTGATGATGTCAAGAAGGTTTTTATCTCCTTAGCCTTAATAAATTCCAGTGCTAGGTAATTAGCTTTCTAGTAACTACATCGGCATTAGTATAAATCCTTTGAAATAACCTTTG
The DNA here is from genome assembly GCF_009389715.1 of Phoenix dactylifera. Taxonomy (NCBI): domain Eukaryota; kingdom Viridiplantae; phylum Streptophyta; class Magnoliopsida; order Arecales; family Arecaceae; genus Phoenix; species Phoenix dactylifera. Next base: position 61,120 of record NW_024068732.1, read on the forward strand.
ATTTCTGGAAGTCCAAATAAGCCATCTTGTATAGTGAATAATAGCTTTCAGTTCATCAATCAATGACCGCTAGAAGATATAGCCGAATACATTCTTCAATGATTCAACTAAGGCTTAGGGTGAAAGTGGATCGGATAATATCCGTCCGGATCCATTTTCATATCCGAATCTATTTGGATACGGATACAAATTTGAGCATTCAACTAATATCCATATTCGTATCAATATCCATATCCATATCCATAAAAAAATAGATATAGATATGGATAGACAACTATCCGATTCTATTTATAATCTTATTTAATTTTATATAGCATTTATGAATTTTTTTAAAAAATAAATGACCACATTAACATATTATTAACTTGATTTATCATCTAATTAGTAATATTTTTGATTCTATAATCATAAAGTTTAATTATCCGATTTATATCTGTATGTATATCCATACTTTCGATATCCGATTTGTATCCGTATCTATTTAAAATAAATATGAATATAAATTTTTACATTCAATTAACAACCGTATTCGTATCTATATTCATAAAACAAAATAAATATAAATGTGAATATGCTAGTATCCGATATGATTTCAGCCCTAATTAAGGCTCATAGAGATTAGAAATGATAGTCCACACCCTTTGTGCGGACTGACATTTAACCAAAACATGTTTCACGTCCTCCAACATATCCTCACGGATCACAATGGCTGATCAAGAAGACCTCTGGAGCTAAGCACAGATTACATGGTATCCATTGCCACAAAGCCCTCCACCAGAAAAATTGAACCCTAGAGGCATTTGGCGATTTCCATATCCTTGAAGTAGTAACAATCATCTTGTAAGCTTGCTTCAGTTGAATTTTACTAGATCTGTTCCCACCCCAGCATAAATGGTCCTTTTGATAATGTTTTGGGCTTTTTGTATGTATATCCTTGCAATTATAGCTTATTGGATATTTACCCTCTGAAAGTCATTATTAGATATGTAACTCTCAAACTATCCTATTTTTGTATGGATATCTCTTTAGATTTTTGGCTGACAGCGTTCATGGATAACGGTTATTTATTAATTCCGTCAACCAAAAATCTAAATGAGAAAGGTATGCAAGTAAAAATAGGATGATTTGAGTGGTTTATTTGCAATACTATTTTTGAAGAGAAAATATGCAATAACCTATTGTTATTTTCTTTTGTGGCCCACCCCCCTCCTTGTGCGTACACAGAGGGGTGAAAAATAAAAACCTCTACTAGACCAAGCCTAAACCCTAACCAAATGGCAAGGCTTGGCTTAACCACAACCAAAACTAGGAAACCAAAGCCTAAAGCACAAAGCCCATCAAGCCCAGAAGAGCAGCCCAAGTAAAACGTTGATCACCTAATCCACTTATAGGCCTACAGGATTTTCTGAACATGGCATTTATGATATCATTTTGAGCATTCACTACGAAATTATCTAATGGCATGATAAATTGTAGTTGAAGTCCTCTTGACTTATTTGTTTCTTTAGCTACCTTAAAGTATAACACCTTTCATTGTCAACTTAGATCGGATCACGGAGGCAGCATGGTTGAAGCCAACTAATTAGCATTAATCATATTAATAAATACATAATGGAACACTCCATGAAACTTGATGTATCTGAGATCTGAGAGGTTTTCTTAAGGAACATTTATTTTATCATGCATCTTCAAGCTAGTTTACCTAGTTGGATGTCTGAGATGAGTAGTAGATACCGCATAAATCAAGCTAGCTCTTGCAAGCAAATATGGCTGAAGTCAATCAAACATTATATTTGGAAAGAAATTCATTTTGACATCGCGTAAAATGCCAAGAATTATAAATACAGTCTATATAGTTTTTCTCTTTTTAGATAGAAATCTATGTATACTATAATTATCTAGGTTTCAATACTTAGGGATGCACTATTCAAAACTTGAATGGAACAATAATCTTTGCTAACTAGAGGGATGTGGGTAATTCAGAGTTCTTATTTTTGAATGTAAAACGAGGGTGCAGGTGCCAAAATCAACAGTATATTTTAATAGATTACATAAATAATTGAAAATAATAGAATCAGAAAATCAAATTTATTCACGTATCTCTAGTGTGCATATGCCATTGGCGAGATAATTAGCCACAGCGCTCCATACATTATGTTGTTCACAATTAAAGATATAATATTTTAGTACATTTATGCGTATTAATTTTCAAATTCATGTCCTTGTTTGACGAGCGAATGCACGAGCCTGTTGACACTTGGTACGAGTACACAACATCCCATAACCAGAATGTCTAAAATTCTGGATCTGAAGTTGAAATTCCCATCAGATCCAAAACAGCACTTTCCATGCCTCCTAGTCAAATAATTGCAAATAAAATCAACTGCACAAATTCCGTGGCTTGCAGAAGGACTGAGATCCCCTTTTCAATGGCTTCTGCAAATCTCGAGGGCCTACATTGTCTACCTTCCTACCATCAAAGCCTTTAGGGTATCTTTGACGATTTTCTCGTGATATAATGGTTTGAACATGAGTCGTGTTTGGTTGACCAAAACTCAAAGCATGGATCATCTGACTCGTGCAATTAAGCTCAATCAAGTAACTAAAGATTCGAGCTTAGCTCGATTTAAAATACTCGGATTCGAAATTCAACTCGATACCCATCAAGCCTTAATATCTAATCTCAAACTCGACTCGATTAAAAAAAAAAAAAAAAGCTCAAGATCAACTTGATTCAGCTCGAATATCAAGCAAGCTATACTTGATCTCGAATTTAAGCTCGAATTCGAGCCTTGTTCATAATAAAAAAAAATATATATATATATAATTAAAACAAAATATAACATAGTATTATACTTTTTTAAAATATTAAATTAATAATATATATAATAAATAAAATATAATATCATTATATATATATGTATATGTATATGTATATAGACACACTTGATTAGGCTCGCAAACCTTCAAGTCAAGTATATTGTTACTTGAGCTCAGTAGTAGTTGAGTCAAGTCAAACTCGGACTCGAATTGAGCTCGAACAGCTCACGAGCTACTCGGCTCATTTGCATCCCTAGTCGTGACATAGAGATATATTGCTTTACACTTGACCTCGTAAGTCTAATTATTGGCTAATGATGAATGATGTCTAGCTCTAGTCTAATCTACATTTTACTAGTTTTACTACTCGTTATCAATGTTGTATCTTTGGTGCAAAAGAAAGATTTCAGCTTTCTGCATGTGAATCTACCATTGGAACATCTACTACATAGATCTCAAAATGCTCTGAACTCCATCATTCGCCCATCTATACAAAGGGACCGATGGAGGCCCATGATGGATTCATGTGAAAATAGGTGAATCCTTCTTTTTTGTGAGGACAACCCAATGATGGATTCATGTTTTCTGCTCCAATTGGAAATGGTTAGTTTGGATGACAAACTTGCAAAGCCGCTTAAGTAACCTGGACCATGAAACTCAAAACCAAAAGTAATTACATCTATTACCTCAGTTTAAAAATTCAACAGTGTAAGCTGCAACATGTTTGGATTCCCCAAACTAGCTTTGGTGGTAAGACTGACCAAAGCTAACAATTAGGCTTTTTCAGGACAACTGTGTGGATAGATTTAACTAGAACCTGTCCTGGTCCTGATTCATATGAATCAGGTCAATGAGAGCGCCAACTTTTATCGAGTTCGAGCGAGCTAATTTGAATTAGACTTGGCTCAAACTGGACCTGGACCTGGACCTGACATGGCCCGTACAAACTGTCCCACTTGAATTCCTTTCTTGTCAGCATAAACCAATCCATTTGGACAAAAATGATGGCCAACACCACTCTAAAACATAATCCATAGAACCAAATAAATCAAACAGGTCAAGCCAGATTCTTTCTAGGTTGGAGCAATCCACGCAATTGAGTCAGAAGTTGGGACTCCAAGATGCATAACCCGACGACTCTTAGCTATCAAATCGCGATACGAGAAATCGCCCAGGCGTTGGAGACCGAGAAGGTTTGGAGTCCGCGAGCGGAGAGCCCAAAAACACCCCAAAATTTCCGAAGCCGTGCCGTCTGGGGCGTTAGGAGGAGTTCATAAGAAACGGAAATATTTACCAGTTACGATCACCGTGGTGATTCTAAGAAGCAGCTACCATTCTTCTAAGGCTCTCCAAAGAGAGAAGAAACAAGTGGCAAGTTGAGAGAGGAAAGAGAGAGGGAGATCGAGGGCGGTTCCTCTACCACACTTCCTTAAAAACCTCCACAAGTGTCCGAATTCCAAGCCTTAAAAATAGGATTCAGCCCCATTCGTGCGCCCTCAGTTACTGTCGCGTGCTCTCTGACTTTAAGACTTGGAAGAACGCAGAGTGCAAGGGTATGGCCCAACAGCTGAACAGCTGACAACAGACCTCTTCTTCTTCCCTACTCTTTTAAGCCTTTGAGCTCCAACATGTCTTGCCTTTTCTGAGGATCTGAGAGCTGAACTCTTGTTTCCATTTCCACCTCCATTGTCTTCACTGTTTCTGTAGTTCTTTTATAAATACAACATTCCTGTCTTCCAACTCTTCTTCTTTTGTTTGTACTTTCTTCATCAAGCATTTGAGTGCTACTGAAAAGCAAGCTTTAAAATCCTACTTGGAGCCTTGACATGAGTTCTTGAGGAATTTCAGGAACTAAAGATAGTTTGGAAGAGCTCAACGGTTGAATGAATTCTGCCTGCAGCTGGCTGGAAGAAAGATTCTAGATAGCTGATACTGGTGTTGAGCATTTTCAGTTTTTGCAAGAAATGGAGTCAACGAGCGCAAAGGCTAGTCCTATGACTCGGAGTCCATTCTCGAGTCCAAATACAGGAGCCTTGCTAAAGGAAAGAATACTTGCATGGTAAAATCTATACCTGATGTCTCAGACTTGATCATACTTTCCCTTTGTGTTTCTTCATAAATTTGTGAAACTAAATCTGGTGATGTAACTGTCTTAATGTTAGGAGCGAACAGAAAGGCTTACCCACTTCTGTTTGTGTCCGGATTGACGATAAAAGCTTTGAATTGCACAAGGTCAGCAAACGCCACAGACTTGATACCATTTTCCCTGAAATTATTGTGATACTGATCATTTGATGAATCTATTTGCTCCCATGCAGTCCCCTCTGATTTCTAAGTGCGGATACTTCAAGAAGGTGCTGTGGGAGTCATCTGATGTAGAACTGCCAGCAAACTTTCCTGGAGGATCGGAGACCTTCGAGATGGTTTCTCTGTTCAGCTATGACTCCCCACTCCCCTTGGACCCTTTCAATGTCTCGGCTCTCCGATGTGCTGCAGACTTTCTCGAGATGACAGAGGAGTATGCCTCTGGAAACCTCTGTGAAAGATCAGACCTGTATTTAAACCAAGTTGTTCTGCAGAGCTGGGATGATACACTGATAGTTCTTCAGAAATGCCGAACACTGCTTCCACGGTCTGAAGAGCTTTTGATAGTAAGCCGATGCATCGAGTCTCTGGCTTTCATGGCCTGCATGGAGATTCTTGATCCTGAGCAAAGAAGAGATCCACATGTTGCGAATCTCCAGGCATTGACTGGTCATGCTTGGAATTGTGAGGCGGTGAAGGAAATCGCTGGTCAAGACCTCTGGGTGAAGGATCTCATAGCACTTCCCTTTGAATTCTTCAAGAGGATTATTGGGTCCTTGAGAAGACAAGGAATGAAGGAGAAGTATGTGAGCCCCTTGGTTGTGTTCTATGCCAATAAATGGGTGCTTTCAAAGAAGACCCACAAGTTTTGGGAGAACATAGCTGAGCATAATGGAGCTGACAGTGTCAACAAGAAAGTTTCAGCGATCTTTCAAGGCATACTTGATCTGCTTCCGATGGGAGAGAAGGCTAGTAGAGTTGTACCTGTTGCATTTTACTTTGTGTTGCTTTCTAGATCTCTGACTCTCAGTTTAGGCGATGACAGCAGGACAAAGTTAGAGCATCAAGTTGCCTCTCTTCTACACTCTGCGCAGATTGAGGATTTCCTCCTTCCTGAAAGCAGTGAGGAGCCCATTGCATCTGCTGCTGAGTTGAAGATGATGGAAAGAATTGTTTCGATCCATGTTTCGTCCAAAAATGAGACAGGCTATAGTGGATGCACTCCTTTGAGTAGTAGCTCTGTTGTTGGAGAGCTATGGGATCGCTATCTTTCACATATTGCCGTTGACCCAAAGCTTAAGCCTTGTAGATTCATGGAACTCATTGAAGCAGTACCAATGAATGATAGAGAGACACATGACCATCTATACCAAGCAATGAATATCTTCTTAATGGTAAGAACGCCAAATTCTCCATGCTTCCATCAGTTTCCTGACCTCTGCCAATAACCCATACTTGTAATCTCTTCAAACGAAATTTTAACTTACAGCAATATAATAGTATAAAAATATAATGTTGGTATCATTTTGTGCTCTACTGTCTCAGAAACACCCCCAATTATCTAGTGAAGACAAGGCAGCAGTCTGCAAGTACCTCAACTGTCAGAAGTTATCTCAGGAGACATGCATCCAAGCAGTTCAGAATGATTTAATGCCATTGCGGTTGATAGTCCAAGCACTTTTTGTTCAGCAGTTGCACACACACCAAGCCTTCAGAGACTGTTCAGATTCCTTCAGATACGTGCACTGTGGGGAATTCTCTGGTAGTCTTCCAAGCTCTAGATGCCAGCTTCCTAAAAGCCAGAATCTAGCAGAAAGTCCATATCAACAAGGAACAAGCAAGGGAGAAACTGTGGGGACCCCTCTGGGATCCCTACTGCATAAAGATCTTTCTGTTGAGGAAGCAGAAATTACAAAAGCTGACTATGAATCTACGAGCTTTAGGATTCAGGCCCTTGAGCAGGAGTTGATGTCATTGAAGCAAAGCCTTCAGTGTAAGAACATGTTGAAGGGACCAGCCCGTAGGGAACCAAAAGAACACAGTTTTGGGTTGACTGGCTTGGAGAGGAAGACTGTGGTTAAGAGAAGGAACCCACTTAGCCAGGTTAGCACCTGCATTGGTTCAATGAGCTGGACTTCCCAAAGGAAATATGCCAACAGACTACTCAAAATCTTCAGGAGAATAGCCTTGCTAGGAAGACGCCAATCAAAGATTAAACAAGCTGCTTCTGGTCTTTCAAATGGTTCTCTTGCTTGTAGAAGCAAATCATTGCATGAAATGTATGACTGCTAGACCACAAAACATGAATCACTTGGTGCATATTACAAAGTTAACATTTTGTCCTAAATCCTCTACGAGATACAACTCCTGAACATAACTGAGACATGTCTACTTCATATTACCATAAAAAAGGGCTTACTAAAAATCATGTCAACCATATTCTCAAGGTGAGGCATCTAAAAGAAACAGTAACAGGCTGAAGAGGTGAGCTAATTAAGGTGAACTGGATAACATAAAGGGGCTCCAGTGAAGGATATTTTCAACTATTTCAGGTCTTTTATTGGAGAAATACAGATTAAACTTTTAGTGTTCGGTTACTTCCATTATAATGGAAGGGATGCAATGTGATGCATGCATGTCTATTTATGCATTTTGTTAATAATGTTATATCAAAGAGGACATGTCATATCCTTAAATCCTAACAAGAATATTATAACACAATGAAATTAAACAAAAGCATGCATTCTTACATTACAATTTAGATCAATCATTGATTCATTAGATTTATATTTTTTATTATCTGATTCTCAATATTGATATAGAATGAGACAGAAAAAATATTAAAGGTTATTTTCTTGCTTAGAAAACAGATGGGAGGATATGGAGAATCAAGAGAACATAAACATATATGGAAGCTCCCCCCTTGAACTAGCGACCCCTCCATTGGTAGCCCTAAATTGGATTAATGGCAAATAGATATACATAAACGTAATTCTGAATAATTAGGACAAGACTTGATGGTTATGATTTATCTTTTGTCAATTGAAAGGTAGATCCAATAAAGTCCATGAATGTATATTGGTTTGTTTTTTGTCTGTTTGTTTGTGGGTGTGCTTGTGCACACGTTTATTTTATTAGAATCATGTCCATGATTGTAGGAGTGACTCCTCAAGTCTAAGAAGCCTAGATCTAAGCATGGAATTCACCATGCACAAGTACATAAGAGGGGGTAGAATGAACCAAAAGATCAATTGAAGTTGTCCCTAATCTTCTTCTTGTTCTGATGGTTTACATTTCCTTTACATATATAAGCTATAATGAAGTGAACCCTACAAAACCTTGAAATAATTTAAAGTTTTAATTTGTTGATTAAACCAACCTAATGTTAACCTAAAAATTAATTGAATGAAGAGAATATTTAGACTTTAAATCTATATCCTACCATAAGAGTTTCAATCAAGGTTTACTGTCTCGGTACCGGACCTTGTACCAGTGCCACACTAGCATAGTATTGGTACGGTACGGAATTTTTTTAGCGTACCGAGTGTCGATACGCCATCCGTACCGAAAATTGGTATCAAACTGGTATGGTACGGTACGCCCCAGACCATCCGGTTCGGATGGGTACGGCATACTATAGTTTCAATCAATGATAGTTTAGTTTGAACGGACCATTTTTTCTTTACTGTAACACTATTTAGAGTTGCCTATCACTATATTATAAAATAATTTTTTTGCATACATACTTCCTAAATATTAGAATTTGCATGAATACTCTACCAAAATTGATATTTTTTACATGTATACTCTCATAAAACAATTGTTTTGTATGTATACCCTTCTTTTTTCTCTTTTTTTGCATACGTACCCCTACCATTTGACACCATTAAGAAGCTAGAGGTTTAAAATTTAAATTACTAAAATACCCTTAATGGGTAAACATTCAAAAAAAAAAATTTAAGAGTATACATGCATAAGCAATTTTGGAGGGTATTCATGCAATTTCACATATTGAGAAGGGTATACACGTAAAAAATCCTTGGACTTTTGCACAAATACCCTTCTAAATATTGAAATTTGTACGAATACCCTTCCAAATTAAAATTTATATATATGCCCTTACAAAATACTATTTTTGTATGAATACCTTTGACATAGCAATTCAGCTGACATGTTTAGCCAAAATAATATTTATTTCAATTAAAAAATAATTAAAATTATGAAATTATCTTTTTACTCCGAAGTGGGTAACAAATTAATGGATCTCATTGGAAACTAATATTTCTATCTTCTTTGAGAAATGATCTCTCTTGATCCATTTCTTTCTCTCTATCTGGAATCAAAACCATTCTCTCGACTTCCTTCTCCACCAAAGGCAACCTTTCTCCCTCTTTTCAATTCATCGGAGTTCTCACCACCAGAATCTGAGTCCCTCTCATTGCCACCGAAGTTCTTTCTTTGTTGCATCATTTTTTACATGAAGATGGTCAGGTCCTGCCTTTAGCTTTATGAATTATTTTAAAAAAAAGTATTGTGAGAGATTTGCAACATTTATCTTTTAGTGTATGAGATTTGTAATGTTTATCTTTTAGAGTTGAAAATTTTTTATGTGCAGGCTGGTGGCTGATTTAAAATTACTGTGACAAGATGAGCCCCATACACTAGATCTTTTCTTCTTCCAAAAAATCGAAGCTCTAAAAAAAGTAATTAAGGTACACAAGGTAAGCGATGACCTATACCACATGGCCGCAGAGGTTGTTAATAAGTCTGAAGGGTTCTAAAGTCCAATAATTTTGCTTAGGGATGATTGATGTTGTTCTTCCACCTATGAGTATAGCAATAGCAGAGAAGCTTGACCATTGCAATCTATCATGTGTCTTTAAGAGATTCTATTCTCTTTTTATATTCTAATACATGCCCTCATATATGTATTTATAACAATAAATATTACAAGCTATGTTTTGATGAAATAAGATATAGTGGTCGTTATAAATGAAGAAGAATAAAGTAGAATAATCCTATGATTAGTGAAATTTTTTTCTTAACTCTTTTTGTTATTTAATTGCCAAATCAGTCTTTTTCTTGAGTAATATTTTTACAGAAAACATTAAGGAGCAGGCATTAGACTAAAGTCCGAGTGTTAAAACAAGTTAGAATAGAAAAATAAAATTAAAATTTTTTGTAAGCCCTCCTAAATATGTGAAATTGCATGAATACCCTTGCAAAGTTGCTATTTGCATGTATACCCTATAAATGTTTCTTTTTGCATGTCTATCCATTAAGGGTATTTCAGTCAATTTTAGTTATAAACCGCTAATTTCTTAACGACATTAAATGGTGTAGGCACATATGCAAGAAAAAAGAAAAAAGAAGGGTATATACACAAATTAAGAGTTTTACAAGGGTATACATGCAAATATCAATTTTTGGAGGGTATTCATGCAAATTTCAATATTTAGGAGGATATTTACGCAAAAAACTCTTATAAAATTGAAATGGACATCAATCTTCGGTTAATGCTATAACTAAATCAGAAAATAATAAATTTAATACAAGCTAAGTCCTAAAATATTCTTGATTTATAATTTTGGTATTTTGACTTTCAACAGCTCCAACTCCCAAGATCTTGCAGATAGAAATGTCTTCAGGACCCGAGACCTCCAAAATCCAATAGTGGAGATCAACCAGGCAATAGTTTGCAAGCAGACCATCTAGTTATTCCCAGACTTTTGAGATCATTGACTGGATCCAATAGTCATCAAGTAAAGCAATTTGGATATGTCATAAATCAGACCATTGTTAAACTTGCATGCTGCAGATTTTAATCTTCCAAGTCCTAAAGGATGAAGGGTTTGCCAGGAATCATCTTTGAAAGACTCCTTGGTGGATTATGTCCTTTAGTCTTTCAACCCATTCAACTAAAGAATCTTCATTTGGTGGATTCAATCTTCTAAATTTAGCCTTCAGTCATTAAATCTCCCGCACTAAGGTTGTCGGCTAATGCCCGCCACAAGCCATCTTGCCTTAAATTTCGAACATTAAGCAGAATATAAATCATATCACTTAATCATATTTCAGGTGCTGACCATCCACCTTTCATGATCTTGATGCCTTAACCATGACTAGTGCTCATATACATGCTGAAAATATTAGATAAATCATGTCAGGCCACAAGGATGATGCCTCACAAGGAGATCTTAAACCAAGTCTTTAACAATATCTGATGAATGTGGATCGAATGAGTAAAAAGAAGCTTCAATGATATGAAGCTTTGTTAAGAAAACATCAACATGAGAAGGGACAGATCACAGATGACTTAAGTAGTGGCTGTAATGGAGAAGGATTTGCAACAAGACAATATAGTTAATAAAGTCAGTCCATGAACATAACTATCCAATGCTGCTATTTGATGCTGGCTTTCTTGTGTCTCATTTGTCAAAAAGAAGTTAACAAATTCAAGAGCAAAATGCCGCCTTCATCATCAAATTCAGAAAAGGAAAACATGATTTTCAAGTCACTTCAAGCTGAAACTTCAAATTAACTTGCCACTTCAACTTCCAAAATAATGATGCACTGAACTCTTTACCCACAAACAGCCATCTGATATCTAATGTCGAAAACAACACAATTTTTCCCCTTAGAGACCAGGTGTAGGGGTTTAAAATTATGACTCAGCAAATGGTTAATTTGGTGGCATCAGGATTTAAATGTTTGTGGTCAGCATAGTGATGCTCACTACAGAGCACAATCATATACATCTCAGAAATTCAAGATGACAAAAGGGTGTTTCAGCAAGTCTTCTCGTTTGGTCATCCTCATGATCGATCAAGGAGAGTTCTTTTGGGCAATTGCGAATGTTGGAGTATGAACTACCCCTTCTTGGAGGAAGAGACTTAACATTCCAGCTGGTACATACTGCATCAGCCAGGGACGATATAGGGTACCCGTCATTTAGCCCCTGAAAGTTGTACCAGAGTCCAAACCAACTCATACCTCTTTGTGTCAACGCTAAAACCCCATACCACTGAGCGCATGTAACGACCTAGGACCTCACCTAAAAAGGACCAGCTAGAAGTTGTTATTTAGATTCCTTAGCCCTATATAACATCCAAGATCTCTTTAGCATACAACCGACATAGGAATAAACACAAGCCTACACAAGTTCTTACATACTCCCCCTATTTAAGCCCGGCATTTTTGCTAGGCTAGCAGTCCAAATCCAATTAAATCTAATTACAAACACCATGATCAATCCATAGTCAGCCCTGAAAGAGCTCATGTTGCAGTATCCCTTAGTCATACATACATGAGATATGGGCTAGGCCACTCTGATATCATTTGTAATGACACAAGAGCTCACCCAAAAAGGACCGGCTAGATTCTTGTTCCTATATAGGCACCTAAGATCTCCCTAGCACACAACCGATATAGGACTAAACACAAGCCTGCACAAGTCCTCATGGTGCCTCTTTTGTTCCCCAACCCTCCTCTCCACACACAAAAAAGGAAAAAATGAACTGACAAAGTGCCATCCTGTGCCATTTTTGTGTTACTCGCATACTATTGCTTGTCAGTGATTTGTATTGCCTGTACCTCGATTAGTAAATCCTTGCTGGTCATAATTCTAATAACAAACTTTGCAAATTAATACCTAAGGGTTGAAACAGATATAGGTATCTATAAATATCTTTTTATAACTTGAGAAATATTTTTGGTTTTTTTTTGACAATGGAACCAAAGAACTCTATAAAACTTCACAAATTACCACACACACACACACACACACACACACACACAACTTTAATGATTTTCTGAAATTCCAGAATACAAGACGTGCACATGTATGTTCCAATTTCATGACATTATTAGTGAAACTGTTCATAAATCTTTTTGGAACAATAAAGTACACAACTTTTATGATTTTCAAAAATTCCAGAGTACAAGATGTGAACATGTATGTTCCAATTTCATGACATTATTAGTGAAACTGTTCATAAATCTTTTTGGACCACCAAAACACACACACATACAACAGTAAAATGCATATCTGAACTACAGAAGATAAATATGACTTTCAAAAATTATACTCAACCAATGAAAATGGCTCTTAGGCATACCAACTCGGTACTAGAACTACTTCAGCGTTTGATCAACAATGGGACTTCCAACATTCCAAACCAAATGCTGAAGCTTCTTAAAGAACTTGTTTGTTTGCACTAAACTTTTAATAGACCAGCACATAAAAGTCTGCCAAGGTTTCTTTGCAACATCCATTATAAGGTCATGGAGATGCTGGCTATGATAACTCCATTATGCCACCAATTGACAAAACCAGGCTAGTTGAAGGATATGGAATATCAACATTGTCACCAAATTCAATGGAAGTAAATTGACCAAGTAGTTATATCCCTGTAAACCAAAAACAAGAGTGGTATTAGAAACAGCAATTCCTACATTATACTAAAATTAATGATTATATCCTTGCCAAGAAGGAAAAATTCAACCAATCAGGCAAAGATGTATCATTTATGCATACAATCTCCCATCTTTTAACAATTTTATTTCTTTACTGAATATATTTCAAAATCATAAAAATGTATGCTTGACAATATTAACTGGAAATGTAGGAGGATTTATTTATTAGGCATATCAAAATAATGGATTTTTACCATTTCTTGATCATTGCCTTGACGATTTTAATTATGGTTTTGACAACAAGTTCCCGGATCATAGTGTGCCTTACATATTGTACATCTAGTATGCATGTCATTTGGCATTCTCAAGGTAATTAGATTGTTTCTAGAACCTAAGACGTATAGATATATCCTTTTCGATATGATGAAGCATTCATTGATATCAGGACTTGCTCACTAGCATGGTGTTGCACCATCATCCATATTATAAATAATTCAAATATTTGACCTGTGCAGAAAAGTTTTTTAGTTCAAACATATTGATTCTTGTTGCATAAGTATGTAAACTGATCTCGACTATAAGAAAATTAGGTTTCTTTGGCATAACTTTTGAATTCTTGTAATTTGAAAATGCTACAAAAAAGAATCTTATCCCTCTTCCAAGCCTCTATGGAAATATATGATTATTAGGACTTCAGAGACAACAGATTGTCATGTATATATTTGTCTGTGTACATATGGATGTATCAATTTTTACATTTAACTAACGACGAAGAAAAGTGACTGCAACAACAGATTGTCATGTATATATTTGTGTGTGTACATATGGATGTATCAATTTTTACATTTACCTAATGACGAAGAAAAGTAACTGCAACTTCCATGCTATGTTCCTTATGCATATGATGTGAGCTTCCTTCAAAATTCCCACAGGCTGCTAGGGTTCAGGATGTAGATCAGCAGGCCAGTAATAAATCCATTCCCATAAATGCCTTGCCAAACCACCTTAGTATGTCATTTAGCGGCCATTTTCAAGTGGAGCAGCCTCGGAAACTATTTAGGGCTGATGAAGGGTTGCTTTTTCTGTCTGTCTTTGGTTCTCTTGTACCAAAAGAGTTTGCTCTCTAATGAAATTGTTCACCAGTATGTCCCAGGTGAGAGAATTGGGCATGATTCCATTATTCACTGCTCTGTTAAGAAGCATGTTAGCATCATCGAGCATGTTTGCCTTGCAGTGCCAGCTGATAAGAATATTGTAAGTGACCATATCTGGAGCTAACCCTTCAGCATGTAGCTTTTCTAAGAGGTTCAAAGCTGCATGCATCCACCCCATCTTGCATAGGCCATTTATCAGACTATTGTAAGTCACTATATCTGGTGTGCAGCCCCGATGTAGCATTTCCTTTAAGAGTTCAAGCGCATCATGTACTCTTCTTGTTTTACATAGTCCATCAATTAAAAGATTAAAAGAAACATTGCTAGGTTGAACACCCTTTGTCATCATCTCCTCAAACAGTCCCAAACCCTTATCAACATCTCCAGCTTTGCAGAGAGCTTTAATCAGACCATTGTAGGTTATTAAATCAGCTGAGAAACCATGGATTGCCATCTCATTAGTGAGTTTCAAAGCTTCCTGCCATCTGCTGTTCCGTAATAATGCATGAACCAGTGTGTTATAAGTTACATTGTTGGCAACAACACCCTCCAATAATAAATCATCATATAATTGTTGTGCTTCCTCCATTTGGTTATCCATGCACAAGCCATAAATTAGAGAATTGAATGTGAATATATCAGGCTTGCAGCCTTCTCTCTTCATCTTTTCAAGCAGTTCCATGGCCTCATCAACTTTATGGTCCTTGCACAGAGCACAAATAAGGCAATTATATCCTACAGTATTAAGACTTAAGCCTTTTGAAGACATTTTCTCTAAAATCATATTAGTATCCTCCCACCGACCATCCTTGCAGAACCTATCAATCAAAATTGTGTAAGTGATGATATTTGGCACGCAACCCTTTGCCTCCATCTCATTAAGTAATTGCACGGCTGATCCCAATCTCCCTGCCTTGCAGAGGCCACGCATCATGATGTTGTATGTGTAAACATCTGGATAGCATCCACTTTGTATCAAATTATCGTAAACATCTTTTGCTTCTCTAAATTTTCCTTCATTCAAGTACCCATTGATCACTGTATTAAACAAAACCACATTCAAGTTGGGAACTTTACTTAAGAACGCTCTTGCTTCATCCAATTGTCCTTTCCGACACAAGCCCTGGAGCAAAACTCCATAGGTAAGCGAACTTGGGGTGCACCCTCGAAGCAGCATCCTATCAACCAACTTGGCTGCGTCACGTAAATGACCAAGCTTGCAAAGTCCATGAATAACATCATTGAAGGTATTGACATCTGGTGAACAGCCCATGACAAACATCTCCTCCAGAAGCTTCAATGCCTCACATGCTCTATTCTTCTTGTAGAGAGCATGTATTAGAGTCTGATATATAATCGAGTCGGGTACACACCCATGCCTTGCCATACTCCTAAGGAGCGAGCTTGCTGAGTCCACCTCATTCACAGAGCACAGTGCCTTTATCACAACTGAAAAAGTGAAAGTGGTCGGAGCGATTCCTCTATGAAGCATTTTGAAGAACAAATTAGCCGCTATCCTGTGACAGTTCGCCGCGACCAATAAATCCAAAGCCACATTGTATGATCGGAAGGTCGGTTTGCAGCCGAACACTTCGGTCATTTCATCGAGCAGCTGGACTGCAGCACCGGGCAAACCGTTTTTTCCATAACAAGCCATGATCACAATGAACAAAGGCTCTCTTAAAACAATTCCTTCCTCTTTGGACTGGTGCAGTAGCTGATCTATGAGCTTGAACTCTCCGGCATCACCCAATTTCCTAATGAGAGTATAGTAGACATCGAAGGAGTGGCCGTAGGCCTTCTGGGAGCCCGCCCAGTGGAAAAGTTGCATCGAAGTCGGAATGTCGAGGGGGAGTTCGAACAATTTGCACAGTCTTCGAGGGGTAATTCGATTGAGGGACTTCCGGAGCTCTTCGAGATCGAAAGGTTTGAGGAGTCTCTCCCACTCGTTCTCGGTGTCCATTTGCCGGCCGTCTGAGGCGACGGCTGACGCGGAGGAGAAAAATAGGATCGAAAGGCAGTGGAAAGGCCGTGACTTCTTGCCGGAAAGCATCGTAAAATGGAATTTTTTTATCATCCAGCACTGGTTTCCGCCGCCGGCTGCGGCCGTAGTCGCCGGAATTTTGGTTCCCTCTTTCTCTGCGCTTCGTTTGAGTTGTCTCTATCTCGCACGCTCGGTGCTGGGACGAAGGAACCGGCCTGCTAGCTAACTAGCATTGCTCCGATCCGGCCCATGTTTTATGCTGGGCCATGATTAGTGAGGCAAGCCAGGGCCTACTCACCCACTTTGCCTATGTTCTTAATTTTAAGAAGAAAAATCACCTCACCTAGTGATTGAATGAATCCCAACTTATACCCCACATTTTGGGGGAAGAATTGTAAAGAGAAGGTATATCTGCACTTTCGGCTTTAATTATATTTTTCTTAAATTTCTAGTAATTTATAAATTTAATTAGGTTATTCAGTCTAGAATGGGTGCATTTATAATAGATTTTACACTTGCCATCAAAAGTAATGTTGGTAATCGAAAAATAAAAGTCCAAAATGCCTAATTAGAAAAATCCATATGTTTTCTAAGTCTCTAGTCCACATATCAAGTCATCCCAGAAGCCACATACTATATCAAGTCCCATTATAATTATAAATTTTCGACCATTTGATGCATAAGTTAGGAATTTCCAAAACATGTGATTTTTTTTTTTGTATATAGATATTTTAAGCCTTCTAAATCATTTTCAATAGTCTACATTTTCATTTTTCGACCACCAATATTGAATTTGATGCTGGGAATGATGACTTTTATTTTCACCTCGTTTGTATTATAACTACATCTTACATGTATCCGAGCCTATATTCAAACATCTATCCCATATATATTTATAAGGATACTTCCAATGGGTTGATGATCCGATCAAGAAGAAAGATTTTTCTCAATATATTCAACTCGAATCTCTCATTCTCAAAAAAAAAGAAGAAAATAAAAGAATTGCAAAACTAGAGCTTAAGTCCTCTCTTTTTTTTTCATGGATGATTAAAAAACTGAGGTATATAGAGTCTATTTATAATTGTAAGGTCCGCCGTTGCACAATTTGGATAGGATTTCTCTTTCTATTTCTAATAGGACTCTCTTTTTTCGAAAATAGACATCACCAATAGAAATATTATAGAAAAAACTAAAATTCTTAAGGAGATAGATCTCAAATTTTATATCAACTCTTCTTTCTGTCGCTCTATCTTATTCGTGTCAGATAAAGTCTGGTTAAAGTCTTATATAAAAAGAAAACTCTCAATTTGACCGGCCCATTTGAGGCCCCAAATAATGAAATTTGAGTTTTGATCGCTAGGAGTGTCATCCTCTAAAGAGCATGCATCATGTCATAGAACTTAAAAAACTATTCGATTAAAAAAAATCATCTCAATCATACATCATATAACTAAGTTATAACCTTTAAGTTGGAGCTAACATTGTATATCCTTCAACTTTTTATAATAAATTTATTAGCATGGTATACTTTTTATAAATTATTTTTTATTCTTATATATAAATTTATTTATTATCTAATTTCTTTATCTAAATATTTAATTTATTTGTTTTTGCAGGCGGCACATGCTTCGGCGTTGGATGAACTTGACTTTGGCCTTCACTTTGTCTTTTGTGGGGTGTCAGTACCTTTTCGATTAAGAATTCAACCTAATTATGAATTTAGATTTGCAGGATCTTGATGTTTTCAAACAGTATCATTAAAAAATATCTTTTATGGGGTTGGTTTTAGTAGGCTAGTTATTTTATAATTCCTATTCTATAATGTATCATTATATAATATCTTAATAAATATAATATATATATTTCAAACAAGGTCCTGCACTGTTTGAATACAGTGATGGTGCTGGATCGTTAAAATTATTAATCGCTGGCACATCAAAACACCACAAAAAGGGTGTTCAAAAAATTAAACTATAAAAGTATTACCAACGTTTAAAAGCATCAGCACCTCCATTTGTTGAGATGACCGTTACTATTTAGATTTCTTTTACCCCCATCTACAATTACCAAGAAATTCTTGTCACCAAGTAAAAAATTACAGTAAATGCAGAGGGTTTTACCCGCATTTAGAAATGCTACAGAAAAACTTCCATTAGTCTTAGCATTCTCTTTTCCTACTCATTGTGTGGCATTTTTATTTTCCACCGTAGGTTTTAGCAGCATTTATGAAATGACAAGACATCTCCATAAAACGCTGCTAAAAGAATGTTTCTCTGGCACTTCGAATGCTACTAATTACCCTTTCATCGGCATTTCGAAGTGCTTCCATTTACCACATACCCTTTTACTCCGTCTAGTGCAGAATTTTTTATTGCTGCTAAAGGAATTTGAGACGGCTCAGGAATGCTAGTAATTATCCATAAAATGCTGCTAGAAAATTTTTTTTAGCAGCATTCATAAAAAACATTGCTGATTTATTGGCGACATAGTATTTGGTGATATTAACTCGATCTTGTCAGAAGCCTATATTAGAGGCATTTTTTCTTAGTTTTAGTTTTGTGTGCTAGTTAAAATCTATTTGCTTATAATGCAGCTATAATAAACAGTGGTTAAGAAACTCCAAAATCATATATATAATTAGGTTACATATATAATACATAAGTATTTGATTTTCCTACCATCACTCAATATTGATTAATTAATATGCCATGCCTGTTATTACGCCTTTCGACATAAAAATCTTGGTTCCATTTATAACTGTTCACCGTCTGCATGATTAGCTTTAAATAAACTTTGATTCAAGCTCAAAATTCGAAATTCCCAATAAGAATCCGATTTGTTTGGAGCAGGATTAGATATACATTCCTAAGAATTAGGATGTATATTTTAGTTTTATTATAATAATGAGTGCTGGAATTCCTTTGATTAAATCTATTTTCATTAGATATAAAAAAAACAAAGTAATAAATGTCTATAGGATTCATATTAATTTTTAGTTTCAAAAAAAATTTATATGAGAAGTAGGGACCCCATTTCCATGTTGCCCATGTGTCCTCGTCAACTTCTTCGCCATCTTTTGGAACCTCTTACTGGCTTCCTCATCTTAGAAACTCTATACTACTCAGAAAACTCAGAACTATAGTCCCTGAATCTTAACCTATCCCAAATATATATATTTTTTCTGTTATCTCTCTCTTCCAAATTATAATGAACCATGTTGCAAATCGGTTCGGTAGTAGAACGCAAATTGCCTCTATATATGGCTTAAGCCTGATGATGTTGTTTTGGAAACTCACCATTCAACTATCCTATATTTACTGCACCAATTTATGCAAGTTCCGCCAATTCACTTGCAGACTAGCACCATGTGAAAAAGACTACTTTTTTTTTCCCCCAAGAAACCTCAGTTTATTATACCCACTGCATGCGTGCATGCGCAAGCTCCCTCCGTCGTGAAACACGACGTCGTGACCTAAAAGTTGGAGTTGCCAGCGTTTTATTCCATCTTACTCGGAACTTTGTGATACTTTGCTTAAAGTATGTCATCTGGTAGGTGCTTTGATATCTGAAAACAGCCAGCTTCTTACTTGGTAACATGTTGTGTTTAATGAACTGCCGACACGATTACTTCAATCAAGGGATGCCCAAGTAGCTTAAGTGGGCATTTAATTATATATGGAACTTCACCACGCATCCATTTTGACATCCTCTCGAGATGTCCCCTGACATTAAAAAACTCTGTTCATATTTTGATAATTGAAGTTGGAAGAAGAATGAGACCATGTGTTTTCAATGTTCCTGTATGTGTTTAATTAATATATAGCCATGTTTGCAGACTACCGAAAGGAATGACGTTTCGAAATTTAATTTTTTGGAAAAATTTCATATGATAAAAGAACAACAAAAGGCACTAGAATTAAATGATATATTGCATTACTACTTATCATATGTGTGCTATAATATCAACATATTATACTAAATAAGAATTATCATAATACGTTATTAATAGATTGAATAAAACATATTGTACTTCAATATATTAAAATATCCTTTGTAATAAAGGAGTACATAATATGATATAGAAATTTAACTAAAGCATGCCAAAAAACGAATTTGCTTTAGATGCACTTTACATGGACTGAGAATTACATTGTTATCATCTCACTATACAATTGAGGATATGCTTTTTAACATTATGCAAGAATATGGTATAGACTATTTTCGAAAAATGGTGAGAAGGATATTTTTCTTGCCATTAAGATTTTCTTTGAACAGGAGAACGTCTTATTAATATATTTTCCACATCATTAGCATTATTAATCTGGTGTTCACATCGCAAGGGAGTGCTCTACACAAGCAAAGCCTCTGTTCTAGTCATATATATATATAACCGTCTAATTATTATTATTTGTATAATTTATGTAGTAAATACTATGAATTTTGATGAAACATAAAATAGAGAAAATACATAAAGGAATTTAATCACTCCCAATGTCACAGGATAGGGGATCTCTCTAGTTCACTTAGCCAGAACTGGATATGGATAGACTTGGTAATCTTGGGGTTGTATCTCATTTGATCTCAAAGTCCATCTCATATTGAAGTGCTCCGAAGTTGAGATTCCATAATTAGAGGAAAATTGCAACAATTCTAGATATATGTGTTTTGGACTCGTATATTTGTTGTAATGGAGTACCAAGATATTTACTCAGTTTAGTTAGGTTTAACCGCCACAATAGTCAACATACATATATAAAAAATTCACAAAATAAAACCATGGGCTTCATATGAACCTTTTTTTACTACTAAACACCCGACTTGATCACATTACAAATATATCTTGTTAATAAAATAATCATATGCACGTGTACGAACGTGGAAATAATTTTTTTAAAAGTTTTTTACATGTATACCCACATTAATATTCAAATTTGTGTAAATATCCTTCCAAAATTGATATTTGCATGTATACCCTCATAAAATATTTATTTTACATGCATACTATTCTTTTTTTCTTTTTTTTATATGTCCCCACGCTATCTAACACTGCTAAGAACTTAGCAGTTTAAAATTGAAATAATTAAAACACCCTCAATAGGTAGATGTGTAAAAGTAAAAAGTTATAAGGGTATACATGCAAATAGCAACTTTCTAAGGTATTCAAAAAAAATTGCACATTTAGGAGGATATACATACAAAAAATCCTAATTTATTTTTGTCTATTTCATTTTGTTTTAATACTCAGTGTAGTCTAGTGCTTGCTCCTAAATATCTTCTCTTAAAACATAGCTCAGAAAAAAGATAGATTTGACGATTAGATTACAGAGAGAGTTATGAATTTTTGTTACTAATTATGTAGTTGTTCTATTTTATTATTTTTCATTTATAACTACCATTATATCTTATCTAATCAAAAATTAGCTTATAATATTTATGATTATAGATGCATATGTGAGCACATAAAGTAGAATATAGAATGGGATTAAAATCATGAACCGAGGCCTATAAAGGAATAGAAAGATACCATAACTAACATCCTATCCATGTGGTAGAAGGCCATCCTTATGTTGGATACTTTAAGCCACTTTTCTTTCGAGCTTGAATTTCTTGTTAGAAGAAAAGATCTTAAGCCAATTCAAATGATCATAACCACAAAAAATATAGAGATAAAACTGACATGATAGAATATTTTTACATATTCTAAATGAGATATATACAAATCAAAACATGGCATATAACATCCGAAACTCGAAAGAAGCATAAGATTCAAGAATTTCAATTTTGTCTTTTCTCATTATTCTCTTCATTTTTTTGGTCTTAGAATATAATTATGATGGGAATTTTGGAAATTTAAATAACCACATATTGAGATATTTCACATATAGCTGTCGTGAGAAAACAGTTATCTATAAGAATTTTTTTGATTAATTTAAGGAACTGAATGCCTTTTCTATTTAGGGAGGGCAATACCTAATGCATTTAGCTTGATTCAAACCACTGCAGGTTGGGTTGGATTACCTATATAATAAGATGGTTAAGTTCGGGTTTGAATTTTTGAACCATTTAATAAACAATTTGGGTTCGGGTTGATATATTATCGACCTAACTTATGTCCGACCTGGCCCATATCTGGTCCGAGTCGACTTGATTGCCACCCCTCTTTCTGTTCATCATTTTCTAAATTTTTTATGTGGACTATTGACCACATAGAATCATGAATGTCATCTGTGGAATAAATTTAATGCTACTTGTTTTGGCCAAGAACATTTCTGACTTAAGTATTTAATCTAAATTTCTTCTAATGTTAAACAACCTTTCGGCACAGAAAATATACAGAGACTTGTTTTCCAGATTATTGTTGCACTTCCTAAAACAAGCATAGTTGTTCAACAAAGTTAAAGGCAGAAAGCTGTAATTGGCATTATGTATAGGCATTAGACTAAAAGTCCTGGCTATAAACAGGCCTCAAGATACTCAAGCAACCTCATCAAGATCATTACATACAAATTCTATATGACCACTCGCTCCCTTGCTCTCAAACAGATAAATGAATGTGTACATACATTACTATATATATTACACAAACAAATTAACGTACAAATGATATATCTAAAAATAATATATATGAAGTGGAGTGTTGTGTGAATATGTATGTGTAAAAAGACATGCATGCATTATTGGTATATAGGTATAAGAATATATATGCAGTTAGAAACCAAGAAGCAGAACTTCAAAGAGTTCACAGCGATTTGGAATGAAATAAAACCAGCTAGAGTAATCATAGTTATTTCTCTAACACTAATTGTAATATGCCATTGAAATTTTTTTCTATAAATAAGTAATTTAACTTGAAACTACTTGTTATTTTACTTGGAATTCAGCAATCATATCGTGTCCATAGATCAAATCACAAAGAGAAGAGCCACGATGATGGGGGCTCAGATTCTAGTGGTGAGGAGAGTTTCAGCGGTGAGGACAACATCAGCGAAACTCGATCCAAAACCAAACTTTCAGCACTATTATTGGTAGGGTAAGCTACGTTGAGATAGGTAGACAAAGCAAACGATTGAGAGAAGCTGAAGCAACAACAAAACTTTATCTCAGACGAAGGGAAGAGAACGGCCAGGAGATCTCTAAAATTTTTTAGGTTTTTACTAACAAAAAAATTGGTCATACAATTTTTTACTTTCATCATTAAAAGATATTAGTAACCAAAAATATTTTATCGCTAGATGGTTACTAAAGGATCTGTGGCTAAAAGTTTTAGTGGCAAAAATATAAAGTCATCAATTAAACTATTGTATTTAGTGACAAAATGCAAATTATTGTTAAAAGCAAATATTGGTGACAGTTTTATTTCTTGCAAAAGACTGAAAAGTTATCATTAAAGAGCCCAAAAATGACAACTGGAGAAGGAATTAAAAAAGAGTTTTAATGAGGATTTAATGCCATCGCTAATAATCTTCTTTTGAGACAATTTTTCTTAGTCAGAAAAAACTAATAAAATTAGTGATGAAATGGAAATGGTCATTAAAGACAAATATTTGCAATGATTTTTTTGATGATAAAAGATTGAAAAAATTATTGGTAAACTTTCCAACATGATCCCTATGAGTATATATTATTTGATCGGATTCAAATGAAAATCTTACAGATCTTTTTTATATAGACCTCTTGAATATTTGCCTACTACTGAGCCACCATGACAATGTTAGCTTCTTGTATGAAGTTGTGCATTATATACTTATTTAAATCTTTTACATTATAAAATATACTTATTTCAAATATATTATCAAATTTCATATTTTCATCATTATTTATTTTCATAAAAAAATAGTCATTTTCTTTTTAAAAAAATATAAAAAATAAATAAATTTATTCTATTATTTATAATATTGTGAAAACTTTTCACTTAACATGTTTAAAATATCAATAATTTCAACATATTTCTATAATTGTATATATTTTTTCTAAAGTTCTTTAAAAGTAGATTATTCATGATTCTTTTATTCCTGTTGTAGTTAATAAGTAATGGTATTTAATACAAAATACTTTGAATAGTTTATACTATGTTTTATTTAAGTAATTTTAATTTTTAATATATTTTAATACAAAGTAGGTTGGATCAATAATCCAAATCCTTAGTTAAATTAGTCTTCATACAAGTATTTAATAATTATGTCTTAGAATATTACCTGATCATGGTTCACCACTTGCAATATTGATAGTAGATTTTATATCTTTTTTTATCTAATTGTTAAATTATCTTGACTCATTTAAGCTGTTCAATGGACAGATTGAATCAAATCAAGTTAAAAATAAATATTTAACATGTCAAAAAAATTCAGGTAAAAATATAATATATAATCAATGTTATTAAATTGAACTCTGATGGGGGCGTTTGAATTTTAGTAGTTTGATACATTTTCAAAACAAATCAATTATCCAATCAAAATCATGTGGTATTAGCTATATCTCTTCATCCTTCAAATTTCTACTTGAATTCTCAAGATGGTTGGCCTGATTTTGACAACACATTGATGAAAAGTCATGATCCATATTTTATTTTAGTGATTAACACATCCACTATGAAAATATTGTTATAATTTGATATTTTTGTTGATGATATCATCATTTCGTCATTAATGTACCAGATTTTAGTGACACCATAATGTATTAGCACTAAAAACATAGATTTTTAATGACCACTCCATAAGTTCATCATTAATAGTACATACTTATGGTGACTATTTTAAAATATCGTTACTAAAGGCATATGCTTGAGTGATGAATCATAAAATTGTCATTAGTACATTGACCAGTAATGATTTTAGTACTGAAAATTATGACAATATACTATATCATCACTATAAACAGAGTTTTAGATACTACTTTATTATCTTGTCACTAAACGATATACACGTACAGTAACTGTTTTAAAATATCATCACTAAAGACATAAGTTTTAGTAATGAATTATAAATTTGTCATTAATGATTTGACCAATATTGATTTTGACACCAAAATTATGATAATATAATATGTCATCACTAAAAATATAGACTTTTATTAACCACTCTATAAGTTTGTAATTAAAAGTATAAATCGACAATGACCATTTTAAAATATCATTACTAAAGACAAAGTTTTAGGGATGAATCATAAAATTATCATTAGTGAATCGACCAAAATTGATTTTGGTGCCAAAATTATTTTTCTACCTTAAAAAAGCTCTATTTAATTATGATTTTTTGTGATAAAATAAAAAATAGGCACAAAAGATAGATATTTTGTGACAGTATTTTCTTTTGTCGTTAAAGATATAGAGTAAAATGGTTTGTTGTGACCACTTCTTATTTTCGTCAATAATATTGGGCCTTTTTGCAACTAGAATTGTATTTTGTTACTAAGAGTTTGCCACTAAAATTCTAAATTCTTGTAGTGGCTAGCAAATAGAAGATAGTGCGGCAAGGAGATTTCTGGCAAAGGAAAGGGATTGGCAATGAGAGATATCCGGACTATGAGCTGCGAGGAGAGCTCTAGTGAAGGGAAGAGAGGGAGAAGGGCTACCGGTGGAGGAGAATCGAGTCGAGGGAAGAGATGCCGGGTTCGGGAGAGATTAGGGAAATAGCATTATTTCAGGGATCAAAAAAACAAAGTATTACATGCGGAAGAAAGTGATTGCAGGTAGACAATGGATGGGTTGGGTTTTCCAAGGAGACCCATTAACCTGTTAACCACTCCTAGAATAAAAAAGAAAAGTAATTTCAAAATTTTGATTAATTTTTACTTAAAATAAATATAATTTTAGCTAACGGCATCAGGATTGTTATGTCAAGAGTATTTGTACAAAAATAATATTTGATGGGGGTATAGATACAAATATTAATTTTAAAAAAATATTTATGTCAATTTGAATATTGAAGAGGGTATTTACGACCAGTCATCGGTGCCGCGAACGAGGCGCTCCTCCTAACCTTATATAATCTAGTCATGTGTTATTGATGCCCTGGATAGGTGGATACAAAAGAGAGGTACACACACAGAGAGAGAGAGAGAGAGAGAGAGAGAGAGAGAGAGAGAGAGAGAGATGGCAGCCATTGTTGTTGTGGCTCTGCTGCTCACAGCTCATGTTATCGGAGCCTCGGCCTCTCCATCAGTCATTATCGTCGGCGCCGGCTTGTCCGGTGAGAACATCACAGACAGCGCGACATGCACTTAATTCGAATCCTACTTAGAGCTATGGTTCTTCTTCACTGCTATAACAATATATGTAAACCTAACCCACATCATTTTCCTTACCTTTGAATCCAACCACCTCAGGGATCTCGGCGGCAAAAACCCTATCGGATGCCGGGATAAAGGACATCCTCATCCTCGAGGCCACAGACCACATTGGTGGCCGCATTCACAAGACCAAATTCGCAGGGCTCAACGTGGAGCTGGGAGCCAACTGGGTAGAAGGGGTCAATGGCAACATGATGAATCCCATATGGGAAATGGTTAACAAGCTCCAACTGAAGACCTTCTACTCAGACTATAATAACCTCTCCTCCAACACTTACATGCAAGGGTACATACCACACTAAAATCTAATTTCGCCTTCTCCTCTCTCACCTTTCTTTTGTATCATGTTTTCTTTGCATATATATATATCATGTTTGTTTTAATGGTTTTTTCTATGTAGTGGTCGGCTACACAAAGCCTCCGTAGTGCAGGAGGCCATTGATCTCTCTGAGAAAGTCGACGAATCCGGAGAGAAACTATCCAAGTCATTAGCTCCCAGCGGGCAAGAAGACATCTCCGTCTTGACATACCAACGCCTCAAGAACCAGTTAAGACTGATGACCATATATTTTAGGTTTAAAAACTAGCTAGTTCCTCTCTTTTTTTTCTTTCTTTCTTTCTTCTTATGAGTTAGGCCTCAACTACGTCTTCTTAGTGCTCATATACTGTGTGGTTATCGTATGCTTTGATGGTCGTTTATCTATAACTAAGGTTGGGCATTGACGTTGTAGCGTTCCTTCGTCGCCTTTGGAGATGGCACTAGATTACTACCTTCATGACTACGAGTTTGCAGAGCCTCCGCGAGTGACGAGCCTGCAAAACACCGTGCCTCTGCGCACATTTGCCGACTTTGGCGACGACCTCTATTTCGTGGGAGACCAAAGGGGCTACGAGACTGTGGTGTACGATGTGGCTAAACAGTTCCTCAAGACCAACAGCAATGGCTCCATCGTGGATCCTCGGCTCCTGTTAAACAAGGTATTCTTTTTAATATCCTTTCCACTGGATGCCAGCTATGGTCAAGATTTGTTTAACGTATCTCTTCTACTGTTTATAGCTCTTTTTCTAATGATCTATTCCCATGTCATATTTGCATGGAAACCACGTGGTGAGGGTAGAAGAAGTTTGGCAGGTACAGTCTCCCGTGATTAATAATAGAAGGCGGATTGGCTCCCGACATAATTAATTTATTAGTTGATAGAGAAAAAGTTACGGCACACCTTGGGACCTCATGAATTACCGCTTGACCGATATCATATTCTTACTACTAGGTTACTGGACAAGGCCGGGCACCACATAATTAATTTACTTAATTTTTTGATGCTGAAAATTTATTTAGCTAGAACTGGATGGTTCTGCTGTAGTGAGCAGGACGACTCACGCCCCCTCTCATTTGGCTAAAATTAGATGGTCCTGCTGTAGTGAACAGGGCTGCCCATCTTCCCTTCTTCATTTTTTGAACCGTGTTTTGGCCCCTTCCGAACAGAATTGTCCATTTATTAGATTTACCATTCCGGGCCAACTTCTGGTACACGATAAAATCGGACGGTGGGACGTCCTGTCGAGAAAATGCGACGGACTGATGTAACTTATCATGGATGGCGCTTACTATAAAGGGCCAACCATTTTCAGTCATGTAACATTATGAAACTTTTTTTTGGTGTCAAGTTGGACACAAAAATATATGTTGCTTTCTTACAAGCTTAAAATAATTATAAATGCTCATTAAAATCCCACCAACAAAAGGCACCACGTGGCTCTCTTCTTTCTCGTCAGCGTCTAGGTTTAGACTATTAACGAGTTTTGTTGAAGTCCGAGACTTAACTCCTTTAAAAATCCGAAGGGTATTTTGATCAGCTTAACTTTTATTCTCCATTTTAGGGATGTAGAGCATTCTGATTTTCAGATCCTGACTGACTTGTATTTTAGTCTGATGCAGATTCTGGGATCCCGATATAGTTGGATGATGATCGATGAAATAAACAAAATCTCAGCATATAAACAAATAGTTCGGGCCTCTACAATAAAAAATTATTATCAATGGCTATACATTCTGTAAGTACCTTCGCCAATAAGAACGAGATGAGAGCAATTGTATGAAGGGCTAGTTAGATTAATTTCGGTAGATTGGTGTGTGATGAAAAGTAGTGGAAGAGTAGGAGGGAGAGAGTGTAGGCTGCTGATGTATGTGTATATAAATATATAATATACATACATATGCGCATGATACACATTTAAGAAAAGAGAGAAGGAAGAGAAAGTTACAAAATCCAATTTGCTTGAAAGTTTTATTAGAGAGTCCAATCTGATAAGTAAAGGAGGAGAGAGGGAATGTGTGGTTGTTAAGGATGAGAAAATTAGTGGTTAGTGAGGTAGGTAACATATTTTAAGATAATAGAGGGGTAACTTTGGCATAAAATTGGCAAACAGAATCAAGAAAAAATATTTTCTTATTTCAAAAATGTCACAAACACACATATATATATCTATGAGAAAATGATAATGTCTATAATTACAATTTACTTAGATTATTACTTTGTATGTTCTCTAAATGCTTATCTTTGTTTTCAAAATTTTATTTTTGAAATTCCCGCTTATGAAAAGTTCGAGCAACCTAAACAATGTTGTGAATGATAATCTTCTGTTATTGTCCATCATTTTCTGCTATGTTGTTATTATGTTATTTTAACACTAAATAATTCTGGATATACCGCATGGGATTGTAATTGTTAATATAACCCATAACGACACTAATACCAATTTCAAGTCAGGTCCATCTTAACATAACAACGTGGTTGTTGTTGAAAACTTGCATGTAAGAGCGTGTGAAAAATTAGATAGATTTCATTCCTCAAAAATGGAGAAATTAAATAGATTAGATATTAATAAAAACTTAAATAAAAAATCTTATTAAGCTCTATTTAGTCTTGATTCTTCTTTTATAAGAGAGTCCAATTTCCAGGCCTCCAGACTTGGATCAAGCGTTTCCCCCTCCGTTGCCTAACCAACGTCATCCCATCATCGTCTACTGCCCCTTCTTTACACCATACCACCTCTGGATTAGGTTGTCAATGAAAAATATATTCTAGAGAACTTATTCTTGAAACAACTTTTTTAGGTGTCAAAAGAAAGAATTTTTTCAAGGGTTTTATATAAGAGGTCTTTGGGTTAATTGTACTCATATTTTCTTTTCTGAAAAAAACTAGATGGACTATTTGAATCTTGAAGGTTGGATGAGATTCCTCTCTTCTGAAATGCCTGAGGCTCATAAGAAACATATTTTTAAATTAACATTTATGTATTTGTTTCAAATGATTTTTAATTTATAATTGTTTTACTTTCTTAAATTTTATTGGTCCAACTGATTTATCAGCAGGATGGATCATACACTTGGCCCTTCAAGCAAGCAAATGCCCACTTAAGGATAATCCTAATCATCATCATAAATGTTGCTTTAATCGGCATTGATATTTTAACAAAGATTTTTTTTGACAAAAAATGGTTGTTGGCACCAATGTCGATCTATTCTGGTGATAATTAACTTGCACTATGCTGGTCAGAATTTGCACTTTAACTAAAACTTGGGAACTAAGAAATATTCAACCTTTGTGTTAAAGAAGTTGCATACCTTTGTGGAATAGCGCGATGTCTATGTATGAATGTTGTCTGATACCTAGGTCACAATAACAAGTATCATTGTACAAATTAATACAGTTGCAAAATTAAAATAATAGGAGCAAATAAACTTTTATTAATAAAATAAAAGTTACCTATATCGTCCAAGAATACTGTTTTAAAACACATGGCCATTATTCACCTCGGGACATCAATATCAACACAAACATGTATGACCAGCCAAGAACATATTTATAGCACCCACTTAGTCCAAATAGAACACTTGTTCTATCTTCACAATTCCGTCACTCTATGTCATAGCATTTGGTTCACTTCACAAGAAAATGCCAATGTTGTATCCCAAAGGTCAATACAATTTTCTGAGACTCGAGCCTGCTCTGACCGACCTTCGAGCCTACCTTCTAAGGCCAAACTTTGCCCTTACTTGAACTTTGATCTTTCAGCTTGGCCTCGACCTTTTGTTCATTTTTTTAATTATAAAAAATACTAAAAAATATATAAAAATATTTTAAAAATGCTAAATATGAATGACTCAATATTAGCGATAATCTCCAATATGTTTATTATCCCATTAAGTTTAAATATCTAAATAATTGTCTACTAAGTTTACAAATATATTAAACATAAACAAATAATACAAGAAAAAAAATTCAGAATGGATTGGGCTTTAATCTTCAAGCCTGAGTTGTACCTTTTCTAGGCCCAACCCCAACCGCCCGGCCTAAAACCTTGGCTCAAGCCTGCACAAAAGGCTATGGGCATGAAAGGCCAAGCAAGCTACCTAGCCCATGAGCATGTCTAGTTTGACATGCAAGTATTAGGGAATTATCGAAGAAATGTTACTTATTCAAACAAATGTTACAAACTAATCCAAACATTAGCTCGAAGGTCTAAAGAGAGAGAGCGAGAAGGTCCATAACAAAGTAGGAAAGGAAAATTTTGATATTATTTTTAATGTGATATATATATATATATATATATATATATATATATATATATATATATACTTTCGATATTTGTGCTGGTTTATTAGGTGTTTTTTCCCCTTATGCTATATAACTATAACCATAGTTGTTAAATCCAAACTAGAGATAGACTTAGCCAAGTGGCCAAGCCACCAAGTCATTGTTCCAATTGCTGGGTTAATGATCAGACCAAATGTATAAGAAAAAGATTTTAAAAATTTAAAAATATAAAATTTAGATACAACCTAAGAAAAAGATACATATTATTGATAAATTTCCAAATTTAAATGCTACACTTTAAATTATATGGATTTATATCCTATATTTTTTATTATTTGCGACATGAATGTAAAGTTAATCATGAAACATCTATTTTTTAAAAAATATAATAAGTATTCGTAATATGAAAGAAATGTAGAACTAATTGATATCTTTGAATTATTTTAAATTGTTAAGTTTTGGAAATACCCTAAAGCAATTAAAGTATATATATATTTCCATTTTTTACTAACAAGAAGAATTTTACTATTGAAATATCACTCAATAACATAAAATAGTTTCCTTTATTCTTTCTCTCATAGGAAGTGCATGCAAAACTATTTTTATTTGTTGTTGTTTCATCTTCTGCTGGTTGTTATGCATGAACTTAGCTCAATTGATAGAGAATTGTTATGCAATGACTATAAGTTATTCTTCCTAATGAGATAAATCATGTATTGCTTATGCATATTCTCTCCCTTGAAATATTTACCACAATTATGAATTGTACACAATGTACATGCGATCACCTATCAACAAGGGCCAAAGCACAATTGTAGGTATACACACACATACCATCATAAAATTTTTGTTTATGAATTGCCTTCCTTTTTTTATAGATTTGATATGGTTTCTTGAAGTCCTTCTCTAGTATTTTACCATTGTATCGACATTTTTTATGAATTTTGAATTTCACTTTAACTAAATATATGGAAACTAGAGGAGAAAATAGTTAATATATAATTTTGAAACATTATCATATTTAAAATTCAAGTTAGAATTATCTTACCAACATTATTGATAATGAAATACAACCATTTCTCTCTAAAAAGGTTAACAAATTTGGTCTACTGTCATAGGTGGTAAGGCACATCCTTTATTCGAATGGAGGTGTGACTGTCATTACAGAGGATGGCATGAGTTATAAAGCAGCATATGTGATGGTTTCTGTTAGCATTGGCGTCCTCCAAACAAAACTCATCGATTTCAAGCCAGTCTTACCTGTAAGAAATGATGTTGTTAATTTACAATAAATGCAAACTTATTTATGGTTTTAATTTAACATCGCTGACCTATTCTAAGATTAAACAATATGCTATTACGAATGTTTCTAATTCTTGCTTATTATTGGTGGCTTTTACTATCATGACACTGGGTCAGCGATGGAAAATCCTAGCAATATACCAGTTTGACATGGCTGTTTACACCAAAATCTTCCTTAAGTTCCCTTACAAATTCTGGCCTGAAGGGAATGGGACAGAGTTCTTCATTTACACCAGTGAAAGAAGGGGATATTATCCAATATGGCAGGTAAGCCTTTCCTTATCTTAAGATTTGTTTATAGACTAAGTAGCTCTTCCTTCATTTTTTTTCTTCTTTAGAGCAAAAAGAACTATTCTTTTCATAGTAATTTATGGCATACAATACTGGCCATTAGATACTTCTTAACCCATCTAATACTCTGATTGGACTAAATTTGTGATGAGAAGTCTATGAGTGCTCCTTACCTCTTCAATGTTGTTTGCAGCAATTTGAAAAGCAATACCCAGGAGCCAATGTCCTCATGGTTACAGTCACAGACGACGAATCTAGAAGGATAGAGCAACAAAAAGACTCCGAGACAAAGGCAGAAGTCATGGAAGTTCTTAGAGAAATGTTTGGTAGAAACATACCAGAGGCAACTGACATACTTGTTCCTAGATGGTGGTCCAATAGGTTTTACAAGGGTAGCTTCTCTAACTGGCCAATTGGAGTAAACCGATATGAGTACGATCAGATTAGGGTAATAAGCCAATGCCTTGTATTTATGAGATATTTTAGCTTATCAATATTGCTAATAAACAAATGATTAGATAATAATAATGCCAACCTTAGAGATTATAATTCAAGAATTCATCTAATTGTTCACTTATGATGAAGGCACCTGTTGGAAGAGTTTACTTCACCGGGGAGCACACGAGTGAGCATTACAATGGTTATGTCCATGGTGCCTACCTTTCAGGTTTGTTTTCTTTAATCTCACAAATCATCAAAAGATCTTTACCAAATTTGATGCTTATATTTTAATAACTCATCCTTTTCAGGCATCGATTCTGCAAACATGGTGATTAAATGTATCAAGAATAAAATGTGCAAGGTCCAAATCAAAGCCAAGGATGCATAAGTTCAGGTAGTAATTATCTTTTTCTTTATGACAATATGCACATATCATATTTATCTAAGAAAAATATGCACCTATCCTTGAACACTTATTAAAAGGGTTTTAATAAAACAAGACAACAATTTTCATGAGTTGCAAGAATAAAGTGCCATTTTTTTTCTCAAGAAAAGCTTTGGTGAAACTTTATTACTTTCATTAAGACAGATAGATTTACGAAATGAAATGAAGGCCCTAAGGCCAGCAAAATAAAAGAAAAATCAAGAAGAAAAGGGGATAGAAAAATATGCAAAGCTTGAAAGTTAGAGGCAGGTTTAACAAGAAACTTGGAGGAGTTAGGAAAAAATCTATTATTCCTTCCAAACAAAATCACCCAACAACTAGAAGCAAAAATATGTCAAATCCTTCTTCCAAGATTATTCAATATAATTTTGTTTTCAAATGTACCAAAAACATTGATCTTAGTTGGATGTACAAATATAGTGTCCCAATAAGAGTCTGCCAGATAGATTTAAAAAACATGTGTTACAAGAGAAGATGATTGAAGTTGTTGAATAACCAATTGACCCCTAAAACTTAAGCTGATAGAAAAAGGATCAACGTATATTAGGCTTAACAACCCCCTCACGTGCAGCCCAGACCATGCTATTGTCAAATAACTAAGTCAGAAACATATAAAAATCAAGATAATAGATAAACTAGGGATATTTAAACAATATAACTAAATTTTAGGGATTTAAAATTGTGAACTCCAAAAATCTAAGCTATGGTCATATTAAGTAATTAATCAACCTCAAAAACTTAATCTAACAGGGAAATAATTGAGCATCTATATTAGGCTTGACATAAGTCTTTTTAGATCCTTGACAAAACATGACTTTGAGGCACCATCCAATTCCAAGTTTGTTTGATATCAGCCAAATAAAAATCTTTATTTCTTAAGGACCAAATTATACCAAATTAGTTTTGCTTACTACTATCACTATTATCACAACTATACTACTACCACAACTAGCACCACCACCACCATCACCAGTACTATGTTTGAGATTAGCTAAATAAAAATTCTGATCTTCTGAAGGGCCAAATTATTTCACTATCAAAAGTACCACTAGATTTCCAAGCTACCATGTTTGAGATTAGACAAATAAACAATTACTAGTACTAATCCTATGTTTTCCAAGTTACTATTTTTGAGATTAACCAAATAAAAATCTTGATATTCTCAAAGACTACCACCACCACTGCTACTGCAACTACTATTTCAATTGCTATTTCTACTACACTACTATTATTACTACAATATTATACTAGGTTTTGATCCAACTATATCTTGTTATCCGAAGGTTGAACATTTTGAAGAAAATCAAAAAGAATAATGAGTTCCAAACTAGTAGCATCTAGAAAGACTTTCAGATCTAAGGTCCCAAGATAGTTAGTCATTAACAAAGAACATCAGATCGACAACTAAAATTCTTTATCTTCAAAGAGGGTTAGTCCCAAGAGAGTTAGTACTACAATGCACTGTATCTTGATCCAACTATATTTTAATGACCCAAAGGTTAAATATTCATCAACTTTATAGAAACTATTCAAGGATCTCTCTGGAATCTTATCATCTAATCATTAACTTACGTGAATCAAGAGCCAACAAAGAATAGATCATGGATTTTAAGGATACCATTCCTAAATTAAAAAAAACTTTGGCCATTATTTTAGTAGAAAACTATTATATTCTTCTTTGTGCATAATATGTTATTGAAACTATCATGAACAAAGAGCAAT
Organism: Phoenix dactylifera; assembly: GCF_009389715.1. Taxonomy (NCBI): domain Eukaryota; kingdom Viridiplantae; phylum Streptophyta; class Magnoliopsida; order Arecales; family Arecaceae; genus Phoenix; species Phoenix dactylifera. Next base: position 96,667 of record NW_024068732.1, read on the forward strand.
TTGACATAAATACTTTATTTCTTGCTTCTATGTTCTAAGAATATCATATTAACAACTAACTCTGTCTTGTAGATTTGAGTAGTACGGGGGTGCAAATTGGCTTCAAAGAAAAAGTGGATATATGTCTCTCTAGTCACTTAGGTGCTGTTGTTGTCTCTTAGTTTACCTATGTATGCTTTCTTGAGAACAATGTTTGCTATCTTTTACTTTCTTTATTTTCTCAAATAATGGAGGGTGCATCAACAATTTCAAATGAAAGAAGAGAGGACTACCCATATTGAATACTCAAGTCAACACCCTCAAAGTTCAAGCATGGAATTTTCTGAATTTGGTTAAGGGTTTCAACAACTATGCTACAGCTCAATTGTAATCGTATGTTTCCCATCAATTGTTTATGGAGCAAACAATGAGTCGTATGATATGAATTAATTCTGCTACTAATAAGTCCATGTTTAAGAGGACATAATGGAGAAACTTTATTTGTTCACATGCATTATTTCCAAATAATCATCTTTTTTGCCAACAAAAATTATATATTTTGAGGAGCAAAGAGGAAATTCATAATTAAACATTGAACACTCTCAGAGAAAAAAAATTTAGTTTTGACTGTTGGACATATAGACCGATATGTGCTAGCGACTAATAATTTTTTTTTCCTTGTTATTTCATAGGGCTTCCATTATTTCGGCCTTAGGACTTCCTTTCAAGCATACTTTTCTGATAGGTCGAAATTAAAATTCAAGGTAAAAGAAGAATTCTTCATGCATGGATCATCCCTCACTAGCATATTGATTCTTTCCATGTCTACATCTTCAGGCTACAAAAGTGACCCATTTAGTCAACAACTAGAAACTGCTTGATAATGGCAAAAAAAAAAAAATCCATTGGAATATATATAGTCCCAATCATGACTGGCTTGACATAGTAAAATGGTATTGATACTTGAAATAAGTTTCCACTTAATAAATATTTCTTTCTGTAATTACTAGATCCTACATCTTGCTAGCAAAAGCTTCTATGGACTTCACCAAATGAGTCCTATCCTAGATACACCATCATAACCTTGTTTCTTGTTAATTTGAAGAGAATAATACTCGTGTTATTGTTTTAGCTTCCACACTGTAGTTGATAGATTTACATGGGAATAGGCTTGTATCTTTCGTACGAAAGAAGGATTCACATTTCTACGCACAAATCCACCTTTAGATCCTCCTCTAATCACTTTAAGATATGTGCAGGCAGATAATGATTAAATTTAGAGCGCCTTGAGATCTGTGTGATAGGTAATCCAATAGTGGATTGGCGCAAAGGAGGTGATGGGTATGTGTCACTGATGTATGTAGGAGGTGACTGCTTCAGCTTCACATAGCATAGCAGAAGTGAAAAAACAAGAAAACTAAACTAGAAGAAAAACTAGAAGCTAAAAATTAAATTTAAAAGGCTAACTAGAACTAGCAGTTAAAGCTAGAGACAACTAGTAACTTCATCTCGGTACTAAAGATGTGAGTTGATGCTTCAAATTCATCGAGGATCTTTAAATGAATCCAGGAGTCACCAACATCGACCAACTCATAGTTGATATTCCTTGGAGTCTGCTTAGGCTTATTTCGAAATCCACTAGAGCATGTAGAAAATCAATCATGCATGAGAAGGAGACACAAATGTGAACTTGAAATTGATATGGTTTCATTGATTGAAAGAAATTTGAGTACATAGAGGATATTTATAGCTTTCTTGGGTTCCTTACATTGATGAGTCTCATCGGTGCTCTTAGAACTAGATTAAGACAAGACTCCTAGAAACTAATCCCTAAACTTAGAAGCATTTGTAGATACGAATTCTTCTTTGATGGAAGCCTATATGCCCTACTAAAAACAAGACTCTTAGAATCAAAGAGTTCTTGTCTCCCAAAGTGTCACAACCAATATTTAAACTTTGCTAGATAACCCCCACCTAGAAAAACAAATCTTGCTCCTCATTTGGTTAACATCAACATTCCAAATGTAGACACTTGTCTGCTTTTAATGCCCCAATTTTTCATGGATTTAGAAAAAAAAATATGGATTTGGATCTAAAGTGTGACCTATTTGAAAAACCTAGTTGAGTTTGAGTTTATTTTGCTTACCTAAATTCCAAAACCAGACTGCACCACTAATCAAGTCTAAAATACGTCAAACATTAGATGATACGACACAAACAAACCCAACCAAACTTGATTTGATTCAACCCAAATCTGATGACTTTTAAAATTCAGCTAAACCTTCCGGATTCAGTTCATAATTTAGGTTTTGTACCAAAACATTTTATTTTTTGGTGAAAGGCTCAAGTAAAGCTGAATGGTGTTATTACAAATAACATTAGCGGTAAGATCTTGCACTAACATCTCTCTATTTGTCATTGAAGCTGGTACTAATATTACTTTTAAACTAGAAAAAATGTAAATCTTCCACTAGATCCAAACCTAAACTCTGTTGAATTGGACCTAAATGCAATGGATTAGGTTTGGCTCATGCTTGACTAAAGCTAGGCTGGGAGACCATATGAATGTAATTAGTTTCTACTCTCCCAACCTGACCCGATCTAAGTAGCGACTGGTTTATTTTTGAGCCTTAAATCATAATTAAAAAAGAAATCATGTTGATCAACTACTTTCCCTTCTTGTCTTTTGTTATACTTAGTGATTCGCATACTCCTTCAACCAGATAAAAAAAATCATGTTAGGTTTGCATTATGTTATAGCCAGTGCAGACCTAGCTTCATTGCAGGTCTAGTCTCTTTTGGCTCAAGACTATATCTAAGTAATAGCATTCCTTCTTTCAAGCTCCATTAATATTTACTAAAATGCTCCATCATGGGCCCAATAGATCATATGAACATTGAAAACCTCTTTGGCAACATCCACCAAATCAAGCAACATCAGTAGGAAAAGAGCATGGAAGGGGGAGATAGGGGGGAATGAGAGGACCCAAGATCCATTGAGGTGTGTGGTTTGCACTGCGAAGTGCTGTGCAACACTCGATGACTGTCATTGGGAGATAAACGGTTATCAAATAAGACGGTCTTACATACCATACATGATGCATCGCTGTTGATAACTGTCCATCTCCTGATGATGGCTATTGAGCACTGCATAACACTTTATGATGCAAAACATGCACCACTGAGGATCCATGTTGGAGTGAGAGGGAGAGGGAGATGGAAGGGGCTCGCAAGGCTAAATCCAAGCTAGATTAAAAAGAGTCCTCAAAAGATCTTTTTCTAATCCTGCCAGTATCAGGCCCGCAACCCACATTAATAAACCTTTTAGTGGATCAGCCTAGGTGTCTTGACTACAGGCCCATTACTTCATTTATTGATCATGGGCCAATGATTCTACTAAGGGGTAGCCACCCGTTGGTCCAAAATCAAGTCTGAAATACCAAACATGGGAATGCCCAAGTGCTTACTCTAGATGGGCAAACATTAAACACATCAAAGCAAGCAGCCTACTAAAATAGTCCTACCCCAAAGGTCAATTCTTCAGAATTTAACAGCCCATAGACTAAAACATCTCTAACTAGTCCTTACAATTTAAAGCTATATAATTATTTTCAGGAACAACCCACTCTTCTCAACCACGCCGCATAGAAACCTACTAGTCCTTGACGCATCAGGCCTCTGAACTTAACCCATGAATGAATTGTGTGCCTAGTTAAAAATCCAGGACTCTTAAGCTTTTAGTGAAGGCCAGGACTCGAGCGCACGAGTGGCTTGCTGCTTGAAGCTAATAGAAAATTCTCCATCTAATCTTCGTACTTCTTAGTGCTTCATCAACAATGAGGACTGCCCTGTCTAGTAGTGTAGCACTTGTGGGCCATGGTTGGCTGCTCAAGTTAAATCTTTTACTTTGGGTGACGATTAAAAACAAGCAGCTAAAGGTAAAAGCACTTGTGAACATCTCTTCCATAGATGTATATATTTGTGCATCCTAAAGTGGTCTGTAATATAGCTTATTTTGGTGTAGAAGACTGGCTGGGATCAGTGAAGTCACCGTGGACTGTTTGGAGTGAATGGCTGGTACGGGCGAGGAAGAGAGGTGGGATTGGGTTGGAGCAGTGTCTTCCTTGTTTTGGGCAGTCTAGAGAGAGCAGAAAAATGAGATCTTTACTCAGGAAGAGAGATTTCCGTTAGAGCATTGAGGTATTATTTATTCGCTAACTTTTTATTGAATCGATTCGTATATTGATGAAAATGAAACACAGTTAGTCTGCTTCAGAGACCCCGGTGTCATCAGCAGCAGCAAGCTGCCTCTCTTGTGCTCTCTTCTCATATTTCTCACTGATCCCTGTCCTATATATCCGTTTGTACGTGCTGCATTTGGTTAGGAACTTATTTTCTATTCTCTCTTTGCTCATTGGGATCTCTGCAGTTTGTGGTGGAGCTTGTTTCCTTTATTCCTGTGATTGTCATGATGACTGCTCTATAACTCTAAGCTTCCCCTCATTTTAGTTTTCTCATTCTTTTTTGAGAAATATTTTGGCTTTCCTAGCTTTCTAGATCACCAAGGTCATTGCTTGTCACCAAGTTTACCAACCTTGGTACTTTTATAAGTTCATCAAGCATGACCTATCTTTACGTATCCACCGGCCCTCTTATGGATCTTTCTCAATCAATAAGAGAATAAATTTTCAACTTAGCTACTCTTGTTAAAACTTGTAATAACTACTATACAGAAGATTGGTAATTATGTAACCATCAAAGTTACAGACTTGCAGAGATGAGAGTATATATTGCAGCATGGATATGAAAATGGTGAATATTCTGCCATAGCTTACCAAAGAACATGTGATACACCAAACTTCTCCCTCATACTTTGGCTTCAATAAGGGGATTGACCGAACTCCTTAATAGAGGGTGTTTCTTTTCTTGATTACCTATGCTCAACCAAAAAATAGAAGAAGGGTAATTGGGTGCAATCTTTATAACTGTATGAATCCTTCCATCATAGGTCCTATCCTAACAGATACTCTGTGGTCCTATATATAAAATAGTATCCATATATATCTTAGATTGGAAAACCTTAAATTGGGTCCAAGCTTTAAACCAAAATTCAGTACAAATGAGTAAATTAAACTTATGCTAAATCAACCCATGACGGAGTAAATATAAAATCTCCTACTTGAGCTATAACAATCCATTAATATATCTCTCCACCATATAAAAGAAATTATATATTTATATCTTAAAAATAGGTCGCTTGAACTACAAATGTTAAAATTGATTAAAACTACACATAGATCACTATGTGCTCTTTCTTTATATATCATAATTACTAGCAACTCCACCACAATCTCATGGAGCTTACATGCCAAAAATACCCTTAGGTTCTAGGCAAAGATCTCACTATCATTGTCATATACCATGATCCTTTATGCTTCAACTATAATTAACTTATGGTAATTATATTGAAAATGTAACCAACGATAAAGTAAAGATAAACCAAAATCATCTATTCATTAAAATGGCCTCAAAATATATATCTCATTCAATTTTAATTATCCAAACAACACATATTTATATAATTTATATGGTTTTTGATGGTAATTGATTCTAAAACTTTGTCATCTAGCTAGTACACATCTTTTGGACATTCTCTTTGCGGATGCTCGAAGGATTTTAAACCTAGGGTGGCAATCGGTTCGGGTCGACCAAGATATAGATCAGATCGGATACATGATAGATTAAAAATTTATCGACTCGAACTGACCTATTTATTAAACAAGTCAAAAACCCACATTCAAATTTGATCATTTTATTAAATAGATAATCTAGCTCGATCTACAGCAAGTTGAAATAAGTTAAATGGTAAACATTGCACATCCAAACCCTCCTATGCGAAGGGTGGACGGAAATGACATTTAGTTGCCATTTGGAGGGCCCCCTTCTGCTAACTTGGAAGGATCACATGGGCCATAGAACCCTCCAAATGCTAACAAGGCCAGGCCCAATTCCCCTTAATGTTGGTAGGCTTTGGACCCTTCTGAAGGAGCCATCAGCAGCATGTGGCTTAAAGCAAAAACGCAGGGCAAGGTTAAACACAAGAAGACTATTCCAGGTACAGGCCCCAGCCCAAAGCGTGTAAGCCAAATGCATTGCTTGGGGTTCTGAGGATCATGCAGTAGTTGGAATCTTGGCCTTGATTGCTAGTTGGAACTACATTTTGTCAGCCTTGTTATCCAATTATCTAATGTTACATTTTGTTGTTTTGGTTGTATTCAAGGACTAGGGCCTCCATTTTCTGTAGTTTTAATCAGTATGAATTAACTTCTCTTGCATGTATCATAAAGCTTAGGATCCATCTCTTTGTCATCCTCTGGTTTATACTCTTGTCACTTTGTTTACATGAATGAATCTTTACTAGTTTTCTTAAAAGAAATGAGTGGATCTCTACTGGTTATGAATTAATGGACCATGGAAGAGTTTATTTGTATTTCTTGTTAGTGCTTGATCCATGTCAAAATTATGTACTAGAACATTAGAGGTCTTGGACTTCCATTCAAGCAAAGAGTAGTGAGTGTTGTATAATGGTGGTTATTCAAGAGAGTAAAACTCCAAACCCTTCTCAAGCCTTTTTGAGATCCATTGGTGATAACAAAACTGATAAATGGCAATTCTTAATACCTCGGACACCTCGAGCAGTATATTGGAGAAATTATTGGTTGGACTAGGTCCACCAACTTAGTGGTGGGCCAATCCAACTAGAAATCAACAAGTATAAAGAAGAAAGAGGAGGAAAAATGGAGCTGGAGGAGAACAAAATTAGTGCCTTTCAAACCCAATTGATCCAAAGGTCTTTTGAACCTGCTCAAGCCTATGTTGTTGGCGAAACTCTCTGCTCTCC